>NC_084766.1:37275000-37375000 GCF_028858725.1 Colius striatus
CACATACTAATTTTAACGAGCTTGCCCCACAAGCGAAGGTGTTTGTGTGCGGTGCTGGGGACCGACGCATGGCCAGAAGCCAAACCCTACCCAAAATAGGTGCCACAAACACGCACATAAAAGCTTGTTGTCCAAGACTCTGCTTTTCACCTGCTTGAGCTAAACCTGAGTTTTACCTGTGTGCTGTCTGATCAGCTAACCTGAGCCTGCTGCAGCCAGAGAACAAGTGAGTTGCAGGCGCTTGAGCTGAGGGAAAATAATTCAAAAGTTTAGGGATTATACTTTATTCATACTGTGATCTCTCAGCAAAAATGTCTCAGGGATGTGTGTTTGTCTTGGTCTGGGCCCACTTTAGCAGTTTTTACCCTTTGGCTTCACCTCAAGCAAAACAATATCAAGCGAGCCAAAAGTGATGATAAATACACACACACACACACACACAGAGCTCTGAAGTTTCTCCTTCCCGAGCAGGGAAAAGGCTCCACCAGCAACGTGCTGGAGTTACTCTCGTTCCCAGCACTGCTGAGTGACAGCTTTATTGTTAAATAAAACAAATTAATTGCTCCAACTGTCTTAACTAGTTGCTAGAAATGAAATTCTTTGCTTGTTTAACTGCCAGAAATAATGACTGAAATATAAACATGTTACAAAACTGAGGGTTTCTCAGGAAACCTAATTATAATGGGCCTAATTTTGCCCTGGGCAGATGCACTGGGGCACTTCCCAATGACTTCTGAGGGAATTTCATGAGTGTTTTTTAAGAAGAGCATATCCCCCACGCTTGACATGTAAAGTGAGCATCGCGCTCTCGTCTTCATCTCCCCTCTTTTCTTTACCTGTGTCTCTGTGCACTTCTCTTTGCACAAAGACCCTTCATAACCATTTCACAATTTACTTGTGTTCTCTACCATGATTCTCCCCTTGAAAGGATTTCTTGTAAGCCTTGGAAGGATAGGATTTGTTTTTGGTGTGCTCAGCAGAGTTCAATGTTCTGAAAAGCTCGTCTGAATTCTTGCCATTCAGTAAGATCAGGTGCTCCTGCCCTCACGCAGGTAAACACACACACACACTCACACACAGAGGCACGTTTCCTGGTAAATGGACAGAATTTGGGAGCCTCTGGAGTTAGAGAAAAGGTACAGGGAACGTCCTGATGAGGTAAAAGGAGGAGTAATTTAATTGTCTAACTCCTTCTGTGCTTGAGAATATCAGACAGATGGGGAGGATAAAACAAGGAGCTCAATAATTAATTTTCATGTTCCTCACTAGTGGGACCTCTTTAATCCCTGTTCCTGTGATTATAGAGAAAGGTTGGATTCTGAAGTTTCACTCATTAGCTACGTGTTATATGAAAATACCTGTATTTTCAAAAGGAATAGTGACAAGAATGAAAAATTTCTGCTATTAAAAATATCTTGGTGTCAGGGACTTTTGTGAAAGAACAAAAACTCTCTGATTCCCTCAGATAAATAATGAAACAGATGGTTGTTGGGAGGTTAAAGGTCAAACCTTCCCTGTTGACTGAAACACAAGGTTGACTTAAAAGATTTTCCGAAGTTATTCAAGATGCAGCTCGTGAGCCAGTGTCTCCTGCCTCTTAATGAAATGGCGTGGGGCTGCCTTAAAAAACACTGGCAGGGGCAGGTACGTTCAAGGGGCTCATCCTGAGAAGGCTGACACCCATTCCAGCACTAAACCACGCTTCTGCAAACTGCATCTATAATGAAGGATATGGGTGAATAATTAAGCGAACTGGTCCTGGGATATAGGTTATCTGAAAGGCTAAGCATTAAGATTTAATCCTAAATGAGCTGCTCCCTTCCTACCTGAGCAACGGTAGCTGATAAAGTCACCACGGAAATCTGCGAAGTCCTGAGAAAATTATCAATAATGCAGCTTGGAAAAATGGAAGGAAAACAAACAAACACTGTCTGTAGGGTTAAGCTGCTGCATTCATTAGCAGCCTCCTATTAAAGGAGAAAAGGGCATTTTGAAAGCAGCATACAGGCTCACCAAAGAGGCAGATGCTCCAACTCGTATGATTCAACATAATTTTAGCACAAATTGTGCAATCACTCAAACACACAAACATTTCAAGGTAATTCTCGTAAATCCCTATTGTGATCTAATTTCTTATTAAGGAGAATAAAGCAGGCTGCTGTTGTAATTCATCAGCCCTTTGCACCACAGAGCAACTGCTGGAGTTCATTTCATGGGTTTTACCGAAAGAAGAAAAGAATAAAAAAGACTTAAATTTCTGGAATTACTAACGACAGCCTCTGACTAAAGATGTAGCTGCTTGGTTTGTTTTTAAATAGAATTGAAAGCTGGATAACGAAAAATTGTAGCTGACATCTGAGAGGGTCACTGGGATCAGAGCTGGTCTAAGGACCAGACCCATGAGCACTGCAGAGTGGCTTTAAAGTTACAGCACGTTGCAGGGGACGTACCCAGGCTTCTTGTAAAGGGAATCATTGTGGTGCAGAACAATGTGTCACATGAAGTGCACCCAGAGTTTATTAGCACTGCCTTTCTCAACAAAGGTCAAACATCCCTTCCTTGCCTAGAGTTAGACCTGGCTCCCGTGACCTTTTCTAGACCACCTCTGCACCTTGAGAAGTGGTACCCAGGAGCTGGGTTCCTCTGAGGCAGAGGTGTGGGTATTTGGTGTGCAGCATCTCGCAGGGTGGCCTGACGGCGTGGGGTAAACTCCTTTCATCCCGTGGAGAATGTTATTGTTCCAGTGAAAAATTTCTGCAGTGATGAAAAGCAGCGTTTTTCAAATTGGAAGGAAAAATCAGTCTGATGGCCATAAAGTGTTTCATGGTCAAGACCCTCCTCCAAGCTGGACAAAGCAAACCCTCTGGGTTCAACTCCCCCAGGCACTCTCTTTACAGCAATGCTCCTATTTCCCCTCTGTATATGGGAGGGGAGGATGAAGTGAATGCCCAGGTGGAGATGTCTTTGTGTGAGCATAGCCACTCGTGCCCATGAGCTTGCAGGCACATTTCCTCACACTCACACACCCACTGCACTACCTTCCTCCACCCCAGCCTCCTCCTGCTGCCAGCGACACCACAGACGGTCACGCTCACAGCAGCAGTGAAGGATGCTAAAGTAAGACAAATAAAAGGAATCCCTTGCATGGTAATTTACAAATAAAAGTTCATTTTCCTTTCTAGGAGGCCCAAGGCCACATGTGCAGAGAGGGAATTCCACGGGAGCCTTCAGTGCCGAGGAGGCGAGGGATGCCGCACCATCATTTGACCTAATTTCTTTCCCAAACACAAAATGACCTGTTACAGCATCCCAGGGAGAATATGAATTAGCCCAGGTCAATAAGAGGTCAAATAGATAGGGTGCTAAAATCCCTTTACTACTTTGTAGTATCTTATGCTAATTCAGTTCCCTTCTCTGTGATAAACAAAGCCAGTTGAAAGTAGATAGCATCACACAGTGATGGGTCCCAAAGCTACAATTTAATACAAATCTAGTAATTCCATTATACAACATATCCAGTTCATTTAGAGGCAACGAATACTTAAGAAGGTCCAGGATTGAAATACCTCAGCTGATACTTAAAAAAAAATACAATTAATCCAGCAAAAAACTCTGTTTGTCATATAAATCTAATGGGTACATGTGATGGAAATTCTGGCTGTCCTTTAAGGTGTTGCTCAAATGCAAATCATAGGTCCTAGGTCCTTATACATCAACATGAAAGGGGTTTAGGCAAATAATCAGTAGATGCATTTCAATTAAAGAAAAAGTCCTTATTGTTCTCTCTAACGAGAATTACTGATTTAATAAAGCTGAACCTTTCCCAGTGTTTCACAGGTGATGCTTTTCACCTTGTAAGGATTCTGCAATGGTCTGCAGCTGAACCCTACTAAAGAAGAAGGCCAAGCTCCAGTGCTTCCGAGGCAGAGGAGAGGGGAGTTGTGTCAGCTGGGAACAACAGGGCAAGCTGATGCTCCTGGGAAGTGCCTCTGATTTTAAAAGGGAGGTAGATAGTCTGAGGGGGAATGTTCTGATTTACTCTTTTTCAGGTAACTGTGAGAAGGCTGGGTCAAGCTGCTTTGCAAAGAATTGGGATACATAAAATTCAACATGAGAGTCATATGCATGAGAGTCATATACTGAGATTTAGGAAAAGGATCCTAGTGTGGAGAGCAGGTTAGGGCAGGAACTCCCTAGACAAGTTTCATGAATGATTAAAAATGGCTGAATTTCTGTCTGGTGAATGGGTGTGTGATGATGGTTATTAGGCAGAGAGGGAAGCTGCAGACACAGAAAGGAGAAAGTAGGAAGGAAGAGAAAGCAGCAGAGCTCAAACCATGCCAGCACTGGAATGGCTTATATGTTAGCATATTCTTATATTCTTATATGTAATAATAGACCTGTGTAGTGTGGACAAAGAGGGCCAGCCCAGAGAAATCTTTGATGTTTTAAAAGGGGTATGGGCCAGCAGAAGAGGAGCAGACCCTTAGCCTGACCCCTAATAACCAGAAAGGGGTACTCGTGCACTATGGGGTCAATAAAGTTGACACTAACCTTGAGAAGCTGTAAAAAAGTCTGGCAGTCTAACTGGTTTCCATTACAAGTAGTGCCTGCTATGGCTGAGGTGATGTTTGCACTTGGCAACTAGAGCACACAGGAGTGACCAGAACCTTCAGCTGGACAAAGCATAGGGGAAAAAACACCCTGTGTATGTTCTTTGTAATGAAATCACATTCTCTGAAGCATGGTCAGTGAATTGCAGTGGAGTGGAGGTTGTGCCTGTCCTGCTGCAGCTCAAGATCTCTGCAGACATGGATGTAATCTCAATAAACAGATTTGGTATGTGATGGAGGAGGACAAGCAGAGTAGTTTCCAACCAGTTAGATGCTCCCAACAGCCTGGCTGTAACAGCTTAGGACTCAACGCAAGCTATCTACTGGAAACTTTTTGCTTAGAGTTTGTACTGTTATAACCCTCTGCCCAGTGCTGGATTCTGTTAATATCCACTGTTTGTTGCTGGCACAGTGGGGAAGGAAGGAAATTATCTCTTTAAGATTGTGGAAGAGCCAGTTGAAAGCAGCAGTTGTTAAGTGCTAAGGCTCGGGTAGCACAATGCTCATTGGGACTCAGATATGGAAAGCAGACATTTGTCAGGCTCCTTGGCTTTGAGAATATAGTGAACTTGTCTAACATAAATTATCAAGGATTAACAATGAAAAGTGAGGTGGTTATTCAACTTCAATCACCTAACCTAGGTGTCTAAACCAGAGACAGGAGCCTGTCAAGAATATTGCTGTGAAGGAAGTCTGTCCTCTATTCCATTTTCCCACACCATTGATGCTTCTTCAGGCTACAAGAGGATCTAACTCTCCTGGTTGTGGTTCCTATCAATTTTAGGAACTTCTATCCACGACTGAGTACGAAAGTTCACATGTCCTAGAGTTTTGATTTGGATTCAAGGTTTTAGTCTGAACCTCCAGGCAGATGTCTTCCAGCTAAGATCAGGGAATTAGGGCTGAATTTCATTACAGGGATACACTGGAAACAGCATGGATCCTTCCCTGCTCGTTTGTAGTTCTGGGAGACAAAGCTGTGACTCGTTAAGAGGCTTAGCTGATAGAAGAGGAGCTAGGAGAAGAGCTTGGGCTTCTATTGGCCAGGCTATCAGGACTAGTGCTGGGGTGGTTTCCTCTGTGTTAGGGGGAGGTTTTGGGAGCAGGAAATCTTCCAGCTGTCCCTGGGAGAGGGAAATGCAGGTGGGGAGCGACTGGCACCGCAGCAGGAGGATGGGAATCCTGAGAAGCATTTTGCAACTTGGAAGAAAGTCTGCTGCTTCTGAATGGACTTTTTACTCTCTACTTGACATCTTCTTTCCAGGTGAGTGCCAATGACCTTTTCACATGTCCTCTGTGAACTGTGTGTCCTGTTCTCCAGGCCTGCTTTCTCAAGCACTGCAGGCTGTAAGCGGTCTGATGAGTCAATAGCGGGTCAGTCATGTCAGATAACAGATTCATTTGTTTATATTTTATTTAATCTTGATTTTGATAAAGATGTGCTTTCAGAGAGGCAATACTTTTATTTTTTAACTGATCTTTAAGCTCTGGTGTGATTTAATTATTACCCTTTTAAAAGCCTTGCTAGAGTCATGTTCAGGGAAAGGTTGTACACTGGTGTCGCTTTTCTTTCATGATGGCTATGAAAACAACCAGCACTCAGATGTAGGTTAATGAAGATGACTGCATGTCACCTGAAGTCATAAGGAAAGTGTTCCATCTGTCAGAAGACAGTCTATTTTAGGTGGCAGTGTGCGCTGTGATTACAGTGCAAATCTTGATGGTAGGACTCTGGAGTTGTCTTATAAACTGTGTTTCCAGTCTTGGGTAAAAGATGTGTTTCCTTCAAGAAAAGCAATTTCTAAATTAGAGGCAAAATCCTTTTTTTCCTCTTGTTTCGTTGGGTGTGCAGTGAGATATGTGTCTGGTCTGATCCCTTCCAGAAGCAAGAACTACAATTATGGGTCTTCACAAATTTTCAGAGACACTTTGCTCCAAAGTAAAGATCACAGCAAACAGCTTGTGTCAGTGCATACAGTGTGCAACAGATTTGGACTGTTATTTGGTGTCTGCTGTTTGGTCAGGGAAGAATGCTTGTTGTTCCTCCATTGCTGACCGTGTGGATTTTTATATTGTGGAGCATTATGAAAGTTAATGGAAGTCTTTTAACCAAAACCACTTTGGAAGGGTGCTCCCTGTCAGTGGGAGTGCTGGGTGACTATTGATGGATTGGGTGATATCAATGATAGCAGAGGGGGGCTTTGGGTAGAAAACACAGCTACTATTCCCTTAGCAGTGAGATTGTCTGTGACCTCTCTCTTCTGAGAACTATTCCAAGCACTCAGGATTTGCCACTGCTACTTACTCTTATCAGGAGCTTCTGACTGGAATGATACTCAAGATCAAATGAGTGAAATGGGTTCATTCAGATTATCACCTGAAATCTTGTTTTCTTTCTCTACACTACCTTGTGTTTAAAGGAGGGCTAGGCTGAGATGCAGGAACAATCAAATTGCTACAGCTGTACTTGATATTGGTGGTCCAGTAACTGGCTCAGACTGTTCCTACATACCTGTGCAAGCTTTGTTTCTGCAGACTCCTAAACTGAGTGCACAGTGGTGAGATCCAGTGAGGTCTTGCACCATTCTTATCACTGAGGTCTATGGGAGGAAGAAGCCATCTTCTCACCTACATGAATATGACCTTACACAGCAAGTTGCCTCTTAGAGTATCAGACCAGCCAGCTAAAAGTTTAATATCTTGTTCCATCAAGCATTGCTTGCAGTCTCTCCACTAACCATGTGTCTACACCAAAGAGACAGCATCCTGTATGGGAAAATAATACAGAACACATGCTGCTCTAAGACTGCTTTCACAGCTCAAAGGAGTCTTTCCTTAGGCTTAATTCTTCCAGGTGCAATATACAGCACCTGTGAGCAGGTCAGATGCAGCCTAATATCTGTCCTAATATCACGGCATTCAAGAGCAGCTGTAGTGATATTTCAACCCTTCTCGAGTGTCTGCATAAGATTTGCTTGTTCTTCTCTAAATGTGTCTCTGTTCTTCTCTTATTTTCCTCCTGACAGTCCTGATTGGGAAAAGGTAGAAAAAAATTAAGAGTTGGTACAGAACATTTATTTGAGCTTGAAGTGCTGCCTTGGTCTGGAAAAACAAGCCTTTCCTGATTTCCTAGCTTTGTGCATAAGACTTTAACGAGTCACATCTGGTGGTTCTTCATGTCATGTTACATTATGAATCTTTATGGGTAATTAACTGGTTGGGTATGAAAACACCCACACTAGTAATGGGTCAGTGGGCACATCCAGTTTCAGAATTCTGCTCAAATTTTTAAGTCTGTCTCCAAAGAAAAAGCACACTATTTTCACTCTGATAAATTTGATAAGACGGTGGTAGGACATAGAGTAAACAAAAACTTTCTCTGATGCATAAATATTGGCTGGTGGAAACAGCTAGTGTTCTTTCCTCCTCATCTTGTACTTTAAACAAATGGCAATAGCCAAATAACTTCTTCTATGTAATTATGCTTATTATGGCCATGAGAATTGTTTGAGGTTATATAAGTTGCTTGGACTGTTCTTGGTTTAAAAGTATTACTTAGTGGGTTTAACAGGAAAAAACCCTCATATTTCCAGCTTTAGCAGGAGTTGCACAGCCAAAAATTCTCTGACCTTAAGAAGTATGGCTGGGTAAGAGTCTCTACTCAAGGCTGTTTTGCTCTTTCTTTTTCCTTTTCCTCCCCCACTCTCTCCCCACCAAACCTCCCAGAGCTTTACAAGTGAGTGTGTGTTCCTGAACGTTCTCCACTCTGGTTTCTGAACCAGGTCACAGTCTGTTGTGATGCTGAGTTGTGTCAGTAACTTCAACAGCTCTGGAACAGGCAGGAGAAGCCACGTGTCATGCTTTCTCTCTTAGGCTTATGTCTTAGCTGTGATCAGAGCAAGTAGAGATTCAGCAGTGACTCCCAGGCACAGTGCTGTTTGTAGCACCTGGATGCTCTGGTGTATCAGCCCTGGTCTTGTGCCTCACAAATCAAAAGTAGCAGGTTCCTTGCCGCGAACATGGGTGGTGAAGAGCAGGGCTTGGTAGAGTTACAGCTTGTGTCAGCATGTTAATAAAATGCACTTCATTAAAATCCTAATGAATTTGATGCCTTAATTTAAACAACAAAAGTATGTTGCTGCTGATAAAGTACTGTGAGCTGAAGGGGTGGGCAAGCCCCTGCCTCTGTGGCTCAGCTGCTCCCCGTGCAGAGGAGCCAGGCACGCGAGAAGTTAAACCCAACATTGTGAAACCAGATCAGGTCTGAACTGTCTGCTTAAAAAGTAACATCTCTAGTTTTTACATGAATTTTTAATTTTAGATGACACCTTTGACTGGAAGTGACAGTGGAGCAGATCATTTGTGTAATTACAGCAACAGTCGTTGGGGAAGGAGAGGATATCTCCAAAGCGTATAAAACATGAAATGGATTTGATAGTGTATGAACTCTGTAACCAGAACTGCAGGAACCTTCTGGCTTAGTGAGGCTATAAACCTGGTAATGTCTTAGCTGAGGTCCTAAAAAGTCA
Organism: Colius striatus; assembly: GCF_028858725.1. Classification (NCBI taxonomy): domain Eukaryota; kingdom Metazoa; phylum Chordata; class Aves; order Coliiformes; family Coliidae; genus Colius; species Colius striatus. Next base: position 37,284,143 of record NC_084766.1, read on the forward strand.
TGAGATCAGTCTTTGCCTTTACTTCAGGTGAAGCACAGTAATTAATAAAGTGGAAAGAGTGAACTTTTAACGAGTCTAAGAAGGTTTAGCCACCCTGCTACCAGCAGCCATGCTAACGGGAGCAGATGGGCCTGCCTGCAGAAGGGGTGCTCAGCATGTAAATAAACCAATCCATGCAATGGATCTGGAGCTAACTTTGTTACCCAGGTGCTAAATTCAGTGCAGAAAGACTGCATGCATTATGCACTGAATATTAGCTTAGCCTTCCTCCCTCCCTTCCTTTCAAGTTGCACCTTTTCCAGAAATGCCTTTCCAACAATGCCACCAGTGCTTCTTGTCTTCTATGGAGCAAGTTGTCCTTAAGCTAACAAACACTCTCATGCTCGCTGTAGTCAGATGCTTTATGCTTTGTTCTAGAAAACACTGTGCATGATGCATATACGTCAGAGTTTCTTAGAAGGAATACACAAAGCAACCTGTAGAAAACCAAGAAGGGTGGAGGTATTGTAGATCCCTCTCTCTAAATATGCTGTATGAGGGAAACAATCTTGGGCACAGTGATTTGTACACAGCTGAGAACTTGGTAATGATCCTAAAAGTCTGTTTTGGATAAATGGGAAATTCTTTTTTGCTATTTAAAACTGTAAAATGAAGTGTGACTCTTTTTTTTTCCTTCTTCTCGTTGCTTGTATGAAGATCACAGCTAATTAGCCTTAGTTAAGTAAAGCACATCCTTTGAAAATTGGAGACAAGTTCTTTTGCCCTCTGAAGAATTGTCTGTTATTTACATTGTTAATATTAATATCCTGCAGCCTCTAAACTGTGAGTCAGTGTCACTGGAGGCAGCCTTGTAACAAACAGCTCAGACCTCCCGTAAAATATTGACTTTTAGGTATGTTTTTCTTTTGTTTTTCAACAACTTGAAATAACTAGTGATGAGTGGAGCTTAATATTCTTAAAGTAAAATCCAGATTCAAGCTGCAAGCCTCTGGAATCCTAATTTGTACCTTCTCCAAAATACCTTGTATGCAACTTGAGGAACCAGAGCGAATGAAGCTGTTTCACTAACCCTGATGGCAACTGCAGGAGCTCAGTGTGAGGCGTTTTGAGGGGGTGAGGTGCTGCTCTGGTGATGTCCCTGGTTTGTCAGGCTGGAAGGGGTGCCTGGGCATAGACTGCAATGTCCTGGGTGTGGGGGTGATGCAGAAGTGAGCAGAATTTGATAACATAGGGAATAATGTTGAAGGAAAGGGGGCTTAGGATGATGAGTCAACCAACAGCTTTCTGTAAAGGTTACAGAAATGCAGAACTTGGCATTAAAAGCTCTTTGCTAGTTGTGCTTTGCTTACACTTGGAGATCCCAACAAAAAAACAAAGTGCTTCCTAAAATTGGCTCTGTGTGTGCACACAGGGAGACATCAAAACTGCCCCAGGGAGCTGAGAGTCTGGTGCTGGAGTCAACACCAAGGACAGGAGAGAGGCTTCTGTCTGCAACTGAACATGTAGTGTTGTATTATCAGCCCAGAATTGTGGATGGCTGTGGTGAAGTGAAAAGGAAGGATATCCACCAAAGCTGAGGCCTTCTAGATGTGTCTTGATGGAGCTCAGGGCTGAAAGTAGCCTTAAAAAGAGGAATAAATTTAAAAGTCCCTCATTAAATTTCCTCTTGAGTTACCTGAACTGAAAATAAATACTGCTAATAAATAAATACCTAACAAGAATGTGTGATTAAAAATAGCAGGCCATGTACTTCTTACCAGTTGTATTCCATTCTAATAACTAACATTTAAGTCACAGTTTCTAAACTCTTCAGGAGCTTTGGAAGCCCCTGTCTCATTAATTGCAGTGGGAACTGAGCCTCCAGATCCCCAAGGTGACTTTGAAAATGTCTTCCTAAACGTATCTTTCTACTCAGTGTTCACAAGGTGGAATGGAATCAGACTTTCTAGGATACAATAGCTTTGTACTGGAATATATTTTGAGTAAGTTAAAAACCCTGGAAGCTCCAAGGCAGTAGAGTTAGGTACTGGGGAATTTTTAACAAGATTACTGGTTCAAAAAATACATATAATGAAGATTTTACCTTGGCTTGTTTGAGACAAGGAAGACAACAAGGGACTGGAGAGAGCAAATGCAACCCTGGTGTGTAGGGGAGGCAAGAGGGAGGAGGGGGAAAGACTAGGAAAAGAAGCCAGGATATAATAGACCAGAACATATGACCTCGGTGCTAGGCAAAACTCTAGAAACATTAATAAAGGATGAGATCACAAAACATCTGGAGAAATAAACTAGCCAGTATGGTTTCATAAAGGGTAAATCCTGTCTGACAAATCAGTGGAATTTTTGGGAGGAGATAATGTGGAAAGCAGGCACGGGTGACAGTGTTGGGTTTAATTCTGCCCTTTTTGGACTCATAGCACTGATCTGGAAGGATTGCTTGGGCAACTGGGGTGTGGGTTGGAGTCATGCTGGTGTAAGAGGGAAGTGTAACAGGAGACAGTACCAATCCACAACTAATGTGGAGGATTAAACTATAGCTTTATGTGTATCTCCTGGAAAGGCTCGAGTAAAGGTATATCCAGTGAGGTGAGCTAAGTGCAGATGATGGATTAAATCTGCAGAGAACTTTTGTAGCAGAGTGGGAAAGCACAGAAAAGAATGGTCCATCATCTCCTCTGGAGACAAAACAGTAGCTTTTTTAATGTGTAGCTCAGTGAGGATAGATGCCCAGCAGATATGTTTTTGCAAGACTCTGAGCAAGAGCTGTAGTACTAGTGCAAAGCAGGAGCTAAACTCTACACGAACTGTGAAGGTATAAGAGTTTAATCTGGCATATTGTAAAGTACTTACCTGTACCTCTGTAAACTACCCTGCCTGAGGTAGGACACCACAGCATCAAATGGACATCCTGGGGATTGGAAAGGGCAGAGGACAGCAGGAATGATAGAAGTTACTTATGGAGCTGCTGTGTGCAGAAAGGCTGGGAAACCTGGAAATGTGCTCACTTGGGGGGAAAAACAAGCTGTTTAAAAGATGGTATGTTTTGAAGATTTCAAGATGCTGTGGAGGAATTTCAGAGTCGATGAACTACAGATAAACTCTTTGAATTTACTCAGAATCCCAGAATGTGTATTCATAAAATAACTATAAAGCAAGAAAAAAAAGTAGCTGAAATAAGAACATGGATATGTTTGATTCAAGCAGGGTGAAAGAAACTGTTACATTGCTGAGCCAGAAGGAAAAAGGAGGCAGCTTGCATTGCCTTCTAACTGTGCTGAAAAATAGGGATGGGGGGCAGAAGTCAGCTCCATCCTTTTCTAGCATAACCTGAATCTCAACTGGTTATGCAGTTAAAGGCTGAATAATTAATCTTAAGTGTTAAGACACAGAAGGAAGGAAGCAGCATGCAGGGAGTGCTGGTGGGTCGGCTTGTAGGTGGTATCTTGCTTTTCTGGATGAGCTGCCGAAGGGACATGAGGAAAAGGCCAGAGCTGTACCTGTAGGAGCCATCTAGGCTTATAAACTGCATCCTCTGCTGCTTGGCACATCTACATCATCCCCAGAGGCCTTTCTTACTTTATTTCCCAACTGAAATGGGTGGGAAAAAGTGTTACAAGTTCATAGTGTCAGGCTGAAAGCAGAATGAAATTGGTGGAAAAAAAACCCAAAACCCAACAACCAGCTTTTAATATTTACAATGGGATTTTTGTAATAAAGATTCCAAATACTGCAGAATTCTACTGAAGAGAACAGTAGCATGAAGTCAAACTGCTGCAAGCTAAACACGTGCAAAGGTCTGGGCTTACCAGGCTCATGTAAACAGATGAAGATGAAAAGTGCATCAGTCCTGAAATGCCATTGAGCAGAGGGAATGTGTATCTGCATGCTGTGACCTACAAGGAATTAGCTAACAGAGATCTTACTTAATTTTATTGTTGATCCACACATACTCTTGCTATGTGTGTGTGACCTGCAGATTACCCACTTGTAAAGCTGTCCTTAGCATACAAATCTGGGGAGAAACGACATGAGAAAAATGGAGGCAGCACACATTTTCTTTTCAGTGATGGGAGCTGCATGTGTGTTCTCCTTTCCAATGTGTACTGAACTTCATGCACAAAAATAGAAATACCATTGCTGCCTCATGCTCAGTGACACTGTTGATGTGATGTGAGCCAGAACAAGCAAGCACAACAGTCTCCTCTCTGCTCTAAAAAAAAGGAGTCACTTTTCCATCATATTATATGAGCACAGCATAAAGCCACTCACGTTTTTCTTAACATTACTCAAATCCCTTTACTAAGCTGAGTTTGTCCAGGGTGGGACTTTTGGTTTTGCAAACAGTTGGTAAACTAAACATGGCTAAAATAAGGCTCTTCTAGAAGGTTTAAATAAAACTCTTACCTAACGGGAAGGAAGCAAATGCTTCTCAAGGTTTGAAGTTGTTAATGACCATTGGTTTGCTTGATTGGTACCTACATCTGCTCTTCATGGGTTTGATTAGGAGTGATGAACCTAAAATACTATCAGGAAGCTTTGTTGGGATTTTATATCTGTCCACAAACAGGGAATACTAACATCTCATGCAAAACAATACTCTAACACCAGCTGCTAACCTTATTTGTAGGGTCAAGATCCAGGGGCAATGAGAGCTGCAAGGATTCTGCCTGTTCTGATACTTCCCTCTCACCTTATTTTTTCCTATTGGTTAATCTTACCTGTATTGTCTAATAGAGCTATATGGAAACTATTACTTCAAGTCCTTCAAGTTTTAACAATGTTAAATAGACTAGATATAAACTGGAATGACTTCAGCATCTTCCCAGAGCATGAAGCTGTTGCATCAATGAAACCATATTTCTTCTTTAACCCGCTCCTCATTTTTCTGCATCTTTCCCCGTTGCCTTCAGGAATGAGTCATTAATAGCTGCTATTCAGGAAAAAAGTGAGAACTCTTTCACTCCATAATTCACATTCACAGTTCAAGTAGTGAACCTTTTTATACTGCATCATTACATAACCACCAAAACAGATGGGGCACTGAATTTGTAAAGATAATACCAAATTCACTGTGAGGCTACTCCCATCTCTCTTTAAAGTCCCATGTTCAGGTCAGTAGGATATCATCCTAGACTTCTGAACTGTTGTCAGGTGTTTGGAGTAGCTGTGCCTGCTGTATACATGTATTACATGTATAGATGCTGTACCTTCATACACATGTGTTTTTTCCCACTTACAAGCTGTGTGTGTGACTGATGTTGTGTGCCAGCGGCATGTCCCGCTGCCTGGGGTGTTGTGACCTGCCTAACCAAGTGCCACACGACTCTCACCCACTGAACGTGATGCAAATTGGTGCACAATTTAAATCTGCCAGCCCTGGCTTTTTTTTCTTTGCCACAGATAAAAGTATGTTGATTTGCCAACCCCGACTGTGAAATGTTCCCGCTGCCTGAACTGTTTTCTACACAACACTTGTTTTCTTTGTAAAAGCCTTTTTCTATTGATCTGAATTGACTTGTGCAGAAAAGCCTTGTGAGTTCAATGCAAATTGTTACTGTGCACTTACTGTGAGCAGCAGAGCAATACAAAAGGATGCTTTTGTGTAGATGTGCAACGTGTGTATTTCAAGACATGTCTCCCTGTATTGATATTTGGTCTGATCTTGCTTTCAGAGTATAAGCAAGCAGTCAATTAATGCATTTTTAAATGTTTTGAGGAGAAGCTAAATCTAAAACCCGAGGAGGGCATATGTTTGGGCAGAGGAATGCTGAATCTGCGTGTTTTCCTGGATTGAGCTGAAATTGATCTCAATCCTTCAGCGGAGACAACGTCAACTTTGAGACTTTTATCCTAGCTATATGTTGGGGAGGGGAGGGGGAAGTACCACAGGCAACCAGAAAGAGCATCTTTTTTAGTTTTTAAATCTACTGAAATTGCTAGTTTTAGGAAGTTTTTGAGCTTGTTGTGCAGCTCTGTTACTTTACCGAAGAACCATGAGTAGGTTTGGGGTAGGAATAAATCTCCATCCTTGAGTGATTTATCCACAAGTAGTTTTGAGACTGTTTTGAGGTCCCAGCTGTGGACATGGGGCTGAATCTTTAGGTTACTCATCTGTCATTGCAAGTGGGGTGAAGTTTTGTTTGCCTGAGGACTATCTATGTTACTTCATCCTTGTGGATGCAGCCTTAAAAAGTGAGACTGGGAAACACAAGAGTAAACCCTGTTTTAGCTAAGAGTTTGCCCTGTGGGTTGGGTAAAGCACCCACAAAAGATACTCAAAGCATTTGTGATGAACCATCTCCAGAATAAGGAAGATTTGATGGTGAAAAAGCAATCAATTACATCTTCTGCTCACAAGACACCCATGAGAGTGCAGGTGGAGGAGCAGACCATGATAAAGTCTTGCTGCACAGACGTGTAGTTTACCCAAGCTCCATCCCAGCAACCCCCAGACGTCCTCTGAGCCCTTCCTGAGCACGAGCTGCAAAACCCAGTTCAGAGCTGTCACCTAAACCATAAATTAACAGATTTATACCTGAGTTTAAATATCTCTGAGGCTAGTTTGCACATTTTCTTGATGGGTGAATAAACTGCTCACGGAGTCCAGCTTCAAGTTGCGTTTGTGTAGATGCCAAAAGAGGGAATAATTCCAGGGTGCTTCATTGAACATCCTCAGTCAGACAACCTGAGTTATGTGTAGCTGTTGTGTGTGGAGCAGGGATATACCTCTCTGCCCCTTGTGCTGTGGAGTGAAAGTACTTGCGTCAGAAATGGCCAGAAGACAAATGCAAACAAAAACCTTGCTTAGTCCAGCAAATATCTTGCATGATCCCTTTGTATGTGAATTGAAGAGCTGCAATGGCCAGAAAGACCATCATTCATGTGGAACATGCTTCCCACTTTGTGACTTACCTCTGTCAGAGGAAACAAGCACAAAATAGCTTTTAGTGCCTGCATGCAGAAATAATGGCATCACCAGTGATGCCACCTAGCAAAGGATGGCATCTGGTTGGATGACAGGCAAGTGACTGCCTCCCTCTGTGCCAGAAACAAGAGCTTCTCATTAGAAAGATGAGAAACAAGAGCTGCTCATCCTTTTTTATCTTTTAAAATGAGACTTTGGACGGATGATGTAAGGCTTGTGTTGCTGCTTAGTTTGAGGTCGAACCCTCTCTGTTCTTCTATCCAAGGAAAATTTAACACCAACAAGAGGGATTTTTTTTTTTCACTGTGCACATCATTTTGTTTTTTATAGAACAATATTGGTTTGCATAGAGAGACCAGAATCCTTCTTCAATCCTTCCTCCTTTTGCTTGCTCCCGTGTGCCAAGGTTGAGGCAACGCACGGCTTTGCAGGGGGGAAGCCTGGCAGGGTGCTCTCGGTGCCTGCGGGAGGTTAGAGGCTGGTAGGAAGTAAAGCCTTAACGATGTTTTGCAACTACTCAAAAAAAGCAGAGCCAGATTTTCTTTCCCCAGCAATATGCATCGCAGCCCAAATCCGTCAAGGCTCCTGCATCCAGCTTAAAGCGCAGGAGTGGGCCCCGAAGGACGGCGTGCGGGCTGCGGCAAGCCTGTACTTACACAGGCCGTGTTGATTCAGGATTAAGGTGAATAGAGCTGGCTCCTCTGGGGACGTATATATTAGACTTTTTGAAAAACTTTTGACCTTAGCCATGCTCATTTTGTGTTTTAAGTAATCGTGATGGCTCCCACGGTGTCACGCCTCCTGAAGCTTGCGGTTGGGCGCTGGCGTGGTTAAGGAGCGAAGGCTTTGAGAGGGGCCAGAATGGTTCGAGGAAATAAATCCCATTGAATTGAGTGTGACCCAAGCACCTCGCTCTCCCAGGGCCTTTGGATCACCCCCATGTATAAGTCTTGCACAAAAATACGAAGAATTCTTGTGACTTTGGGCGATTCCATTCAAAGCTGAATGAGGAATTTGAGGTCTGTTCAAAACCCAGAACTTTTCTCAACTGCAGTGTTACAGGTCAGGTACAGAGAGAATGACCCTTCAGATGGATGGTTTATGCTGAAATCCTGGTAGTTTTATTGATTTCAAACCAAACTATCCCACTGAAACATTGCAGCTGAAAAACAAGAGCAGGGGAACATGAAGTGTTCTTCTACAGCAACTTTTGCACGTCTTCGGAATCGCACAGGGCTGAGGATAAAGGAAATGAGCCGGTTTACACACAAACCATGAAATTGTTCAGAGAGAGGAATCATGTTTGTTGTTTAATCACATCAAACTAAACCTGCTGCTTCTTAAGAAATAGTGGGTGAAGCTGAGAGGACAAGGTGTCTGTACTGTCCCTGACCCCAGCACCCTGCCTGTGTGAAGGATTGGAGTGAGTCTGTCCACCACGGAGCAGAGCGGAGCATAACGAGTGCTGAGTGACAGCGGCACTGCCACTCCAAGCACATGTGACATTTGCATGAATATCAAATGAGTGTATTATCATCACTGCTATTTCCATGAATGCCAAATGAACTCCTAATAAGTGAACTCATAAAGGGTTACCAGCTCGTGTTTTTAACAGAAACTCAAACCAACAATGAAAAGGACAAATAACAGGGATAGTGAAGAAATTAACCTCGTTATGTTTTGGAGAGGTGTTATTTAGACAAAATGTTTGGGGAAAAAAGAAGTAGTTGATTGTGGTTTCTGTCCATTAGGGTTTATTTTTATATAAATCTCTCATATTTCTGCTAAATACCAGATAATGAGGGCATAGAATTACTTAATTGCGTAAGTAACAACCTCAGTTAAATATAGATCCTTTCTTTTTTTCTAAGTAAGTGTCTTTGATGTAAAAGGACAACTTTGATAACACCAAACTATTAAACTAATTAGTACAAGCTAATGAAGAGTTTGTAAGTAACACCTTTTAGATGGCTTTTAACTTCCTGAAATGGAGAGAAGCTCTCATTTTGAATCAAACATCATCTGCTTCCACCAAAACTTCGGAAAACTGCAATTGGGAGATGTATTTACTTGTGTTATACACCATGGACTGCAAATACCACAAAATCTATAAGCAGTAGTTTTCTGGAGCCATGTTCCTCCTTCCCTGCCCAAGATTCCTCCTTCCCTGCCCAAGATTCCTCCTTCCCTTCCCCTGTGGTTCCCGTGACCAGTGGGAAGCTCCGTTCAGTCCTGCTCTTTGCCTTTCCCAGCGTGGTCTGTGCTGGTGTCGCGGTGCATGAGGGTGGTTGTGACTTTGCCCTTGGTGTTGAAACAACAACAGTTTACTTGTGTGAATGTATGTGATGTGGAATCAAACAGGGTAAACGGACTTTGGCTTAGTGACCTTCAATATGAAAGAGAAAAGCAAATCGCTGTCGTGTTTATCTTGCATCGCAGGAGCAGCTACTGAAATACCAATTAAAAGCTGTAATGGGAGCTTGGGGTGGATATGTACAGTAAGACACTTCTAGGTCAGGCAGGAGGGTTGCAATAATAATAATAACACCAAGTACATTTCCTTATTTAACTTTTGTTTTTTATTGTGCTCAGCCCGCAGCCAATTTTTTTCTTTACCTTGTAGCATAGTCCCTAATTGAGACACATGAAGCTCATAAGAGGCTTTAGACAAGATTCAGCTAGCCACAAAAGTCGTTATCTCATTTTCATTTATTAACATGATATTTCCAATGGATTAACGAGGGTTTCCCTTTTGTTGCCTCTGCTATGGCACTAGCCCTGAAGGGGCTGTTGCGTCTCTCCATCTCAAGTGACTTCTTACTCACATTAGATTATAGTAGTGTACGTGTTACAGCAGTGACATTTATTATACTTCTTGAATTAAAATGCCCTATTTGAAGTAGCTGTAATTGGTGGAAATAGGATAAAGTGGACTTGAGTGTTGGTTTTAGCAACTTGCTGGTAGAAGACAACTGCTGCTGGAATTGGGCATTCAAGATGCTCTCCCTACTTTGAGACACTTAATCCTGAAGTACTTCTGGAGTCTGCATTATAATCCAGAACTGATAATGTCAGTTTACCTAAAGAAGCCAGAGGTCTTTTATAAGTAAATAGTCCCTGCATCTTCCAAGGTACTCGTAGTTGTTTTTCAAGTGTCAGTGGTCATACCATTGCATGGTGCTGCAAAGAGCCGAGGAACAGCGCAAGTTTTGGTTAATTAGGAAAAGCACGGATCGGATAGCCCAGCTGGTGCACTGCAGCAGGCTGCAGGGCTCAACCCTAGCACAAGGAGCTCTGTTATTTTCCTAACATGTTTTTTTCCAGCCCTGCTCACTGCTCCCCAGTTCCTCCTTCTCTCCCAGAAGGCTGCCCGAGCAGCATTACAGCGAGGACCTGCAGAGAGCCTGTCTGCTCCAGGCACTGTCTGATCTTGTCTGACATAATTTAAAACCATGCTTCCTGCTTTAGTTTTACATTTTCCAGGGCCTGAAAGGTTCAGTGAAAACACAAAATTCACCTAAGCAAAATACAGAATAGGTGATTTAAATCAATGCAGTTTGCTTCTGCTTCATCTTACCTGAAGCTGCAGGATTCCTGACACCAGGGCTTTTATAAAACCAGGACCCTAATTATTTGCGGGTGCCAGGTTTCTCCCGATCAATTCCTTGAGGAGTCTTCAGCCCTAAAGAGAGTGAGTTTAACCCTTGCATTTAGGAGAAAAAATGTGTTTCTGCTCCAGCCAACCCTCCCCAGTGCAGCTGGATTTAGGACTGATCCTCACCTGTGCTTTGTCCAGAGCCCCTGTTGCCTGCCCAGAGGTGCACAAAGAAAGCAGTACTGAGTTAGCACACAGAGTGATGGTGTGCTACTTCTGGATGAGCATTTAATAAGCCTAAGGATATGAAAATCTGGAAAATAAACTGTGGAGGTTGGAAGAATTCTTCCTGCCTTGTCTTCTGGGGAAAAAAAAAGTAGTGATGATATTTAATCCAGGAAGCTCCATCACATGTCAGGTTTAAAATTATAACCTATGGTGCTTTATAAAGAACTATTATGAGCACAATCACTAACAGGTTTCCACATCGATTTGTAAACCAAAGCAGCCCGTGCTGAAATGTTTTGGTATTTCTTCAGCACTCTCTATTCTTGTGGGTGCTTTCTGCTTTATTTATGAAGTCGAATATGAAGGCTGATGTCTTGGGGAACGGGGCCATTCAGACCCCCTTAGGCAGGCTGGCAGCCACCACGACAGCCTCTGTGTTGGCAGTGAGCTGGTGAGCCTCCTGCCTGGCATCTCCTCCCTCTTCTGGTGTCATAACTGTAGTCACTTTGAAAGCTTCAGGTGGGCCTTTAAAGGATGGGCTTAACCCTTTACAGGGGCAAGGGCAGGGAAGTTGCCTTTAAGACGATGTGGCATATATCTATAAAAGAAGTAGTTTTTAATTATCTGTGATTTTCTAGAAGACTTTCTCCTTAATCTAATAAATTAATCTGAGGCTTTCACGTGATGGATGGCTGGTAGGTGTCTGCAGGGGCCTGTCAAGAAACAAAGAAAACCCAGTACCCCTCTGCCTGGGATTTGGGTGCTGTCACTGAGCTTTTGACTCTGCCAGCCCCTTCCCATACTTTGCATTTCACATCAGGGTGCAGAGAGCTGGTCTGGGTTAGCTAGAGCCTGACCAGAAAGAGTATTCAGAGTGTGTTCTTCCTTAATTTGTTTTTTAAAAAAAGGAAAAAAAAAAGAGAAGAAAAGTGTAATGAAATGGTCTGAACAGTTGGAATAAAACCTGATTTTTGGGTCAAATCCAATAATGTGTTTTTCATTGCATGAGAGATGTGGTGCCTGTCAACACTTACTAGTCAGATTCGCCTCCTTTTTACGTATCTTAAACAGGCCTCCCCCTTCTTTTTTTTTTTTTGTAGCAGAGAGGAGTGTCCTGCATATCATGCTTCCATCTCCATACTGTAATTATTAATATAGGGTAGAGAGAGGTCACCTATGTTTTTTGGCAGCAGTTACGTTCCCATGTATAAATCATGATAAAGTGCTATTACTCTGTAGGGTACACTGATGTTTTCAATTTACTCAGTGTAGAATATTCTTTCTTTCCTTTCTTCCCTTCTTTCTTTCTCCCTTAAGGAAAAAAAACTCTTTTATAGATAAACTCATAGATTTCACAACCAATAAAAATAATATTAATAAAAATGAGGCATTGTTACAAAGTAGGCCCTAACTATGCAGCCTAATGTTTCAGTAAGTCTGTGGTGCACATCCTTTTATAGCCAATTAAGAGGATGTTTTATTTCCCTCATTAAAAGTGCAGCCCACAGTCACCATGTTGAATCAAATAAGTACGAGTTTGCACATCCTGTGCGCAACCTTTCCTTAAGGCACAGCAGCATTTGTCATCTTTATAATAAAGCTTTCCAATTTTTCTGATTAATATTTAAAAGAAATAACATGACCTGAGGAATATATATATAACATCCTTGTTCGAAGGCATCCCGTACTACACCGCTCTCTCTGGTTGAAGGCTAATGTACCATTAGATCACTTTGTGTTCTGCCTCCTTCCAAGACCTATTTGCCTGTGTTTATGTGCAGCAGCAGACTCTTTGTGCTCTTTTCATTCTCCCTCGTGAGAAACAGAGCTCTCGACAGCTCACATCACGTTTCAGTGGTCGCTGTCCTGCTCCTTGTCTCCAGTCTTGCCCTGCTGTGTGGAGGGTAGAGGATGGTCCTCTAGAGATTATCCTCTGAGCAATTATTGGGTCATTATGGGTCCATGAGCAAGGGGCTTCTGAATCAAGCTCCTTGCAGCTTTCACATGTGGGCTGGAGTGCTGTTACCCCTTCATTCAGATACCAAAACCCAGGCAGTGGTTGGAGACTGCAGGCTCACTGGTTCGGTCTCTCTCTTCTGGTTCATGAGGTAATTTGCTAACGTGACTGTTGTGTGTGGCTTTGGTAAGGATGACCTGGAAAAGCATGGCTTCACAGTGTAAAGGCACACCTTCCTCTCCACCCCTGTCTCTTGAGGGTCTCCATCTGCAAGAGCTTTACTGAACTCATGGAGCTTCTTGGTTGTGATGAGCTCTGGGAAAGCAGATATCTGTGTTGGGACCTGAGGCTTCTGCAGGTTGCAGAAAAACTGACTACTTATATTTTTAGTTATCATTGTTACTAAAACACACATGTCAGATGATTAAAAAGACAGGATCACAACACAGTGAGCTTTGATTGACAGTGTAATGCAGCAGGTAAGGTATTATACATGGATAAAGAATGAGAAGGCTGAGATTTGACAGCAGAGGTGCTAGAAACTGTTTACTCTTATGCAGTCTTCTCAGTACATTAATTCCCTTCTCCCTCCCCATCCCATTGTCTCGTAGTCAATTCTGTTCATATTTTTTTCCCCAAAAAAGTAACTGGAGGCAAACAGAGGAAAATAAGGAGGTCTAAGGTCAGTTTTGGTATTTTATATTGGCACCCATCACTAAAATCCCTTTAGGTTCTTCAAACCGTTACAAGTAATCACAGCTAGAACAACAAAACATAAGCCTTTAAACTTAAAGGCTCAATTATTCAGGGCTCTCTGTAAATTACAGACAAAGGTAACAAATTTCATACATTAGTCATGGTAAAAAATATTAAATTCCATGGTTTGTCACAGATTAATAGGAAAAAAAGATTAAAACAGCAAGTTGTGTAAGTAATTTAAACAAACGGTTGTCAGAGATTCTGCATGTTTGGCAGAGAATTAAATAAGTGAATATCAGCAGCTGAACTTCTTGCAGAGGAGCCAAATGCTTTTGGAAAAGCTGAGGCTCTTTTTGAATATGGAAGCAATGTTTTACTCAGTCCTGTAACACGTTCAAAACAGCTGTCATACAAAGAGAGAGGAGAATTTAACATGCAGTGTTGCTTGTATTTGTCTGAATCCATCCCCACCAGTAAGCCACTGGTTGTGTAGGAGGGGAAAAGAAAGGAAACTCTCCTGTGGAAAAAAACTTGGAAGACGTGGAGAATACCAAGATTAATATTGCAGGCTGAAGTGCTTGTTGGAGGGGCTGATAAAGCTGTGCACCACCAGGCAATCCTTTCCATTAAATAGCACCAAGAAATACTTGCAAAATGTTCTTTACAGCGTGTCAGTACTTGGGCAAACAATCACTGTGCAAAATGACACCAGAACCCAAGGGTTCTCCATCCCTGAGCACGGGGTGGGGGGATAAGGAGAAGTTCTGCAGGGGCCACAGCATCTCTGTGAGAGGAGCTATGCGACCGTGGACCCGACTTCTGCCTATAGAGTGTTCTCCAAACTCCCCTGTTTAAGAGGATGATCACGTGCATGGCACACTCAGTGATGGACTTTGCAAGAATGAGCTGTATGCACACCCCACCTGGGAGAGCTTCTGAAAGTTATTTGTCTTTAATTATTATTACTTATTATTACTTCTTGCGTTTTTTCTGTCTCCTGGGGAGAGGAGGTAAGGCTGCCTTCCTCCTGGTCTCCTGGAGCTAAGAGTGTGATATCAGGATCAGAAACTCACTCTACCTACAATTTCAGCCCAGTTCAGTGTGCTTTTGATTTCTTTCACTCTTCACTCCTTTAACCCTTGTCTTTTTGTGAGGGTGAAGCAGAAAGGAAGTCAAAGCTGTAGTTAACAGCAAGTACATCTTTTCTGAATTTCCCAACTCGGATCCCTGTTACGGTTCTTCCAATTGACAGCTGGAGGCAGCGCTCTGAGAACAGGGATGTGGTGCCACAAATAGGTTGCTGTTTCCATTTTCCTTTTTCAAACCTGCCTCTTGCTCGTTAACTCAACAGCATGCTGCTAGGAATGGCTAGAGCTGTCTTTTGGACTGGGGAAGAACGTTCAGTTGCACTGAAACAGGACTTAGGGAGATTTAGAGCAGCCCATGGCAATGTGCTTCTGAACACTTCCCTCAGCCTCACAGCTTAGGTCAAACTGGATTTGATGCAGAGATGCCTTCACCCATTTTCTTGAGGTGCTGTTGAGGAGCAGGCTCAGCCTCAGCACCACAGCAGCTCCGGGAATGCTTGCTTTGAAACGAGTTCATGCAGAGTGATTGCTCAGGGGTAGCTTGCTCCATCAACACAACTTTTATTGTTTTCAGTAAATCTTCATTTCACTCAACATGATTTTCATAAAATTCATAGGGAGTGAAATGGCAGAGAGTGGAGAAACATCCAGTCTTCATGGTTTACCTCTTTTAATGTAAAGATTCATAGTTTTCATCATAACTTTCAGAGAACTTTATCTTGTGTATGTTTGTTCAGCATAAAATCTCCTGGTGGGCAAGGGATCTTCCCCCATGTCTGTGTATCTGCCAGGATTAAGGTGTTCAAGAGGCTGTGTCCACTGGCAATTAATTGAACCAGTATTTGGGATCTGCTGTTCCCACAGCATCTCCGTCCTGTCTAGCTCCACGAAGCTCCAGTCATCTCCCATGGGAACTCCTTCCCGGGAAAATTCCCAGCACAGCTTCTTAGCAAGGGAGGTTGAGTGTATTCTGATAAAGCTTGGATAAGCATCCAGTTCCAAAACTTGGATATGTTAGGCTTGCTCCACTTGGTTCATTTCAGCGTTTGTTTCAACTTGATTCATTTCAGGAGCTGACCCAGCATCAGTTTGTACACCAGGACCAATGACTAACTTTGGTTGCTTGGAGGAGAGGGTGTCTTTGACCTAGATTTAGAGCCAGGCTCAGATCTGTAGAGGAAGACCACAGAGTTCACGCTTGACATTACCAAATTGTCACACAAACAGTTGCACAGAAAAACCAGACACTGTTAATTTTGCTGTCTGTTTCCCAGGCGTGCATCATCTGCACAAACCACAGGATATTCATCTGTCTGCTTTTCAGCCCAGTTTGAGGGCTGATACATGGACAAACACTCTTACTCTACCCTTTGTGTAGCTGTTTGGTTTAAACTTCGGGCACAGCAGGAGGTTTTAGGACCATCAGGAATGGGAGCTTTTCATTGTGTTCATAGGACCCGATGCTAACACAGTCTGCATCTTGCTTTCCTTCTTCTTCCAAGAGGCCACGTTATGCTTTCCCCTTCCTATTTCCATGCATGCCTGGGTCATTCCTGGGTTCATTCATCCAATAGGCTTCATTCCTATTTAATCTATGCATTGGAAAGGGAAATGTGCACTGAGATGTAAACTGCTGTCCTTCATTCGAACATCCCTGTCTGGCTCCACTGCACTCACCTCCTCCAACTCTTCCCTGCCCCCACCCTTCTCAAACCTGCTGAGTGGCTTCAAACAGTCTCCTTGTATCCAACCCATGTTTAAAGCCTTCTCTGAAAATAGGTGAACTCCTCTAGCTAGTAACCTGCTGGAGGAGCCTGTCAAGGGCTGGCTGTACGCACTTCAGTCTTTGCAAGAATCAAAGTAAAATGAGGAGAGTCTCACAGAAAAGGGTTACAGAGAGTTTCACGTATTTTGCAGCCTTTTCATGGCTTAAATTACACTTCCCCTTGTTCTAGTTTTAAAAGGCAGAACAGAAAACTTAATTTTAACACTGAAAAATGAAGGCTCTTCAATTATTTATAGCATTAAAATGTACAAATGTTTGATCAATGAACTTGAAAAAAACATGCAACTACAAAACCCATTTCACAGTGTTCTAAAGTTCATGTGGCAGAGATAGAGAAGTGAAATGATTATTAACAGACGAAGAGCAGCATTTTAATAACATTCGAGCTGTAATAATGAGGCTGACAAAAGCAAGGGAATTCAAAGCCAACACTGATCCGATGCTCCCTTCTTAACACATAGACTGTGCCTAATTTTGCAGAATGTGAGGTATTGTAGGAAAATTGCTCTCATGCCGGAGACCCCCTCGGTGTGGGGCCCAGTGGGGTGGCAGCAGGATGAGGTGCCTTTTGTTTCAGAACTTTGTTGTTTTCTAGTGGAGTGTTTTGAGTAAATACATAGCTGTGTCTTGCCTTTTTTATTGTTATCATTCTCAAGCTTTACTATTGCCATTAATAGTAGTGGGATCATCCTTTTATCTTGAAAACGCTGAAATATGACATTTCCCATGAAGCAGCACTGGGTGAGCCCAGCATGCCAAGCGAGGGTTTGTAGAGGGGTTATAGCTTCTGGAGCTGTCCAGCTCCTCCACAACACCAAACAGTGAAAATACAACATTGGCCAAGTATTGGGATGAGCCTTGAGACACCCAAAAGGCAGAGATCCCCTGAATTGTTGCTGTTCTTCTGCAAAGCGTGGTGTAGGAGTAAAGAAGGGTTATAGTGTGTATGACCATAGGTGCCCAGTGTCCCCTTGCAGTTGGTGAATAAATGAGCTCAAAGCTGGTCCAACTCCATCAGCTCCCAGTGCCTTCACCCTGGGGTTTGCTTTCCAAGGGATTGACAGCTGAGAAGGGCTGATGGTGTCTTTCCTTCATGCAAAAAATAAGGAATGTTTTTGTTGGATAGGTACACAGGTTTTCTTACAGAAACAAGTTTATTTTCCAAATACCAGCCCTTTCCAGAAAAACAAACATGATTCGATCAGCCAGCTACGAAATTGCAATAAATCCTGTTTGTTCAGCGCTTTGCTGAGAAAAATGGTCATTCTTGTTTAAGAGTTTTGGATATCAAGAGGCCTCTTATGCAACAGCAAACTGAAAACTATCTGATTTTACTGTGCTGTGGCAAAACTGAGTTTATAAGCAAAAATCCCTTTCCAAAGGGGAAAGGACACACAGACACTAGATACAGAGTGCAATGCAGGGCAAGGAGTTTGTTACAGCCAAACCTGTATTTCTATCCTTGTAAGGGTAAGAAAATGATGTTTAGGAGAGGATGGCAGGCCTTGCCCCTGGTTTGCAGCAATCAGATGTAGAGCAAGAACTCCTCTAGGCTCTGCCAGTGCAGCAAAGGACCTCTGCACCTCATGCCTTCCCCAACCGTGCCTGGGAGGGAGAGCCCTGAGCTGGGGAGAAGGGAAAGGTGTGAAAGAGCACTTCTTTGCTTATCGGGATGTTTCTCTGATGTTAATGAAGGTGACTTAGGAGAAGGTGTCCCTCACTGATCCAAATCCATCCCGTTGGTGGCCAGGCATCCAAGCCAAGGTGCAAGTAGAGGTCCAAACAGCCCCGGGGCATCCCCGTGGGGTGAGCATTGGCCTCGTCTATAGAGCCACTGCCAAGGGGCCAGCTGCCCTTCCCCAGGCTGCTGCCTGAAAAACAAGAGCCCAACCTTCATGTCTTGGTCCTGCAGCTTCTAATTATGCCCTGCACAAGGCCTTAGATGTGAAGTCTGCTGCAGAAGCAGGACGGTGACGACGATGAAAGGGAACAACATCAAAAGTGTCAGGAAGAGGAGAAGGCAATGCCATATCAGTGTTGAAGCTACATGCATATTCCAATTTGCTATGTGACTGTGTTACTAATTTGGAGGGGGGAAAAAAACCAGATCATACGCAGAATGGCATCCCATAAGGTGCCTCAGGAATATGCACTGAAAAGGAGTTCCTTAACAGGGAAGTTGTGCTATTGAATCCAGTCTCAACACACAAATACAGTATAATTAGGGGTCATTAGGAATGGAGGTAGGGCTGCTGGATCTAGGGTCTGTCTGGAGCCATCCCAGCAGGCAGGAACAGAGAGGAAATAAGACCACAGTGCTTACTCTTTGGTGAGGAATGAGGGGGAATGGGCAAACGCCATCCTTGGGCATCCTGCTCTGAGAGGATGGATTGTGTGGTTTTCAGTCTGCTGTTGCAATATTTTTAAAATTACATAATTGATCTGGAGGGGAACAAAAAGTTACCAAAATTCCATTAATAAAATTTAGTACATGAATAAGTCTCAGTGTTACGTCTAAAAAATTGGCATTAAATATTTAAAAATTCTATTAATAAAATACTACATTAATAAAGCCTAATGTTAAATGTAAAAAACTAATTGGGTGCAGTTCCTTGACTTTGTAACAAGGAAACCATGGCAAAGGACCTGCCAGCCCTTACTTCTGTAGAGGCTCATGACTGTGAGCACGCGATGGAGGCACAAGAAGGGGACATTTAAAGATGAGCTGAGTCACCAGTGATAGGGTGATAGAGAATGAGCAGGAACATGATCCAGTATCGCTGAATCCTTGTCAGGTTTGAACATTGGTCTCTGCAAAACAGTTAAAAGAAGCTGTGACGTGATGCAAGTGGAAGGTGGCATAATGGGAATGAGGGTGTTTCCTGATGTGCAGATTTGGGGCTTGCAGGAAGCTGTGTATCCTAATGCTTGTGTAAAGAGCTCCCATATCTACACTATTAACAGGACTGGATTTTGCTCCTGACTAGCGAATGCATGGTCAGACCTGTTGTACCAAGGGAGAGGGACCATTTGATGACACCAGTCATTTGAGCACTGCTGCTCGCTGGGATGCAGCACAGTGTAGGCTCAGGCATGGTTGCACCTAGACTGAAATATGGTTTAAGTGTCAAGAAAAACGTCAAAACTCCATTTTGCAACATGTGGGTGGAGGAGGAAGTGTTATCAAAACCTGCTTTCTCAAAAAGGAGAGCAATCCTTGCTCTCAGATGCATATGGCATTTTTGCACTGGAGATGTTGCTGTTTTCATCTCCCAGGATGATGGAAACTCCCATCATCGATGAGCTTGTCAGATATTTTTGCCCAGAGTTAGAAAAAAACAGCTCCTTTTAGCTCTGCTCAGTGTTTACAGCAAATGGTAAATCTGTGTTTAAATTAGGATGAAATATTAAAATTAACATTCACTGACTTGTACGTTTCATTATCATTAGAAATTAGTTTATTCTTGGGTAAACACTTTATAGCAAGTTATAAATATTTCCCATTGACCTATTAACTGGCTCAATATATTATGAAGTTATTGGCAGCTGCAGTAAAATTTACAAACAGCTATTAAACCTTTTAACATACTAGATATGCCCAAGTCTCTATAACGTGGAGAAATGGGTTTTTTTAAGATAATCTTCCACTGATATTAAATTCCTTCAAGATTTTAATATATTGTCAAAGTTTATGGGTCATAAAATAAACCTAGAGCTTACAAAAATTTACACAAGGATATTACTTAAGAAAAAGGACGTGTGAGTTTTAGTACAGTAAAAATGATGATATAAGCCACTGAAACATATAAAAGTACACACCAAATACTGTGTTAAAATAACATTAAACATCTTGTATAAATCCACAAGTCAAGGTTTAAGGTTTTTTACAGAGCCTGAATCTCTTATTATTGTGTCTAGATAATGACACCCTCGCAGTACAGCACTTAGAAAAGCTCACTTTTGATAGATGTAAAAGCATGAAATAATGATGGACCAAGAGATCCTAATTTTGAATCCCCTGATAATGTAAGGTTAGGGCTCATACTTCATGGGCCTGATTCACCAAGGTATTACTCCATCTTGAGCCTGATGTAAATCATCCAAAATCAATAAAAATGGGTCAGCTGGCGGGTGTAAATTGGCCTGACTTCATTGCAGTCCGTGGATGGGTGCCAGTTTACACCAGCTGAGAAATTGGCTGGGTGCAGTTATATCTGTGTAAAGCTGTCAGAACTCACTCAGTGATTCATCAGGAGCTGCACATTTGCAGTAACTTTTGTCTGTTTCCTTCATACACACACATATTTAAAAGTTGGGTGGTTCGACACTCCCCTTGAAATAAGAGTGATGTCTCGTAACCTAACCCACATGCAGCAGAGGCATCACATTGCTCTCGTTAGCAGGCATTAGACACCTGATGGAAAAGTGTCTGGGAGCCTGCGGTGCTTTGAGATGGGCGAAGGTGTGATGCTACAGCTGAAGCACCCTCCAGGTTCAGCTGAAGGGGTGGCATCTGAGCCCCTCCAATACCTGCAGCTCTCACCTATGTCCAGATGAAGCAAAGAAATAAGACTGCATCTTGAGAGCCAGCGAAGCAGCAGGAACACCTTGGGAAGCAGAATAGTAGCTATACTCTGGCAGCAAGTATGCTTGGTACTATCTGTATCTAGCAAGAGCAAGCTGGGGAGAGCCTCCTGCCAACCTCGGAGCTGCTGCCTGGTCTGTGGTGAGGGACACAGCCATGCCATGGTTCTCCTTTCTAAAAGTCTTCTCCTCCCACAGTTTTCTGAAGCTAATGAGGTTCTCCATAACTGTAGGCCCACAGTTTCCCCCTGAAGATGGGGGAAAACAAGGGAGGGGTTATTTCAGTTTGCACTTACCTCTTTGAGAGCAAACATCCTTAGAAATGAGGCAATAGTGAAGTGCAACAGTCATAGGTACTACCAAGAACAAGGCCATACATGGAATAGCTCAGAGAAGCTGCTGTGCTTTCCCTTTGATGTCAGCCCACCCGTGTCTTTTAGGTTTTCTGGTGCCTTAGATCCCGTGGCAGAACAGAGCACACAGTCCAGTTCAACTGGGGTCCTGCAGGACCATCACCTAACACTAAAGGTAGCAAAACTAAGAAGGTTTGTTTTGGTTTTATGTATTGATCGTGAGCTGGGACTATGCCTGGTGGGCTTTCCACCCTGAAGCTGGGCTCCTCGTGGGTCCTATCCTAGAGGGCCAGAGTCATCTGGGTCCCAGGGGCTTGGCAAGGCTGGAAGCAGCACTGGCTTGCCTTGTGCAAGCATGCAATAGAACTGACGTGACTTTGTGGTTTCCTACCTCAGCTTTGAAATATAGTAAACTCACAAAAGCTACTGTAGAGTTCAGAACAAACACAGGGGGTATGTTTAGTTATTTGTTTTTGTAGTAAAATAAAATATTTATTATACACAGACACCTACTGTGAACAGAGGGTAAGGCCACTGTGTTTTATCTCTAGGGTGTCATGTTTGACTTCCATTAGGGATGTATTATAGACCTGTGGGTTTTCATGAATTCAGAAAGTCCACTTTGAACACTGATTTCAAAGCCTACAGGGGGTGTGAGGAATGTAAGAACACTGCTTCGTAGGAAGGAACCTGTTGCATCTGACAAACACCTTGCGTTTGATAAGTCAGAGTTGAGGCGTGCTGCACAGGCGTTCTCAGCTTGGATTTTTTCCCCTTAACACGATTTTAAAGGAAGATTTCTTATTGTTTGCTTTGCAACTTTAGCCCCTCTGAAAGCTCAAGGTGAAGACAATGAATGAGCTCCTGAGAAATGCACCATTACATCAGCATACTTTTTACATTTTACCCTAATTCCCTCCCAATGAATCATATGGGAGGAGAAAACGACCTCAATGATCAGTTGGATACCGATATATCTCCATAAATGCCTCTCAGATTAATGATGCTGTCCAAAAGTCTAAGTAACACTTGAGCGAGATGCGGAGAGGAGCTGTCAGTGCATGTGATGCTGCAGGCACAGGGACTGCCAGCCACATGTCCCTGCATCACCTCCATGATGGGCAGCCAAGTGGCTCATGGGGCTCAGCACCATGCAGACCATGGCTCCCAAGCAGCCTTTGTGCTAAGCAGATTCGTGTTCTGCTCAGGACACAACTGGGCATGTGGGAACACCACCTCAGACCAATGAAGGGGTTGGAGACAGCAATGGGGAAGCAGAGAGGATGCAAAGGAATCTGCTGGTGGAGCATGAAAAATTGAGACATGATTTTTCTTCACCAGGACACTTTTCCCTTCTGCCCACAACCCAGTCTGTGATTGGACAGCCAGGAAGGGATGCATTCCCTCCTCTTTGAGGTGTATCTCACCTTGAAATATGCAAAACGGGTAACAGTGCATGAAATACAAACACCTCGAGTAGAGAAATCAGTGCCCCACTCTGCAGCTGGATGCCATCTAAGGTGTTTGGGTTTTCTTACTTTGTGAATCTAATGCAGGAATCATGCAGCACCCTTGGAGCCCCTTTCATCAACTTCCCCCAGACAACTGAGTGAGGGTGTGTTTTGAACGTTCATTCACTCTTTACCTGTGTTCTTCTTTCCACTCATGGTTATGTGAGGAGACAATGTATATGGATTTGTTTCCATAACGATTTCATGGAGAGGTCAAAACCTGCTGAATGCAGGCGGGTGTAGGAGTCAGAGGGCTTCTCACAGGCATTGAGAAAGATTTGGCTCTGATGACTCTGTTCATTGCAGGAAGGTCAATGCAGAAGTTAATAGTACCTATTAGGTTTAGCATAACTGAGACTGGAAAAGGCGTGCTAAGAGAAAGTGCGTTTAGAGACAAACACACAAGCTGCTACCAAGAAGTCTTTTGCTACTAGTTGTACCTTCAGTTAATGTGTCTGTCTTTTCAGTTCTACTTTTCAAGTTTCCCTTGTTTCCCTCCATTCTCATCTTTCAGTAGGTGATAGTGTTTATGTGCTAAATCCTGTCCAGTGCAATTTTCAAACTACTCTTAGAGCCAACGTGTCTGGATAGACACTAACAGCTGTTGGGTAGGGTGAGCAATGGGCAAAACGATTTACTTGTATAACACTTCAGTGGGAATGGGAGGGCAGCTGAACTAGACAGCCTCAAAGTATTTGCTCTCTTTTATTTTGTTTTGATGTGTTTAGTTTTTTCCTGGTGATTTTACACCGAGGATGCAAGCTGCCTCTATGGCAGTCAGTAGTAAAATTCCTGTTGGCTGTGTGGAAACCAAAGGTTCACCTCATTCCTGCAAACTGCATTATATAGTTTTCAGTACGGTAACCTCCCCTTTGGAAACCACTTTGGGTCCTACTACTGGCTAATGGGATTTCTCAGCCTGTATGGAAGGTTGTTCTGAGAGTACAGGGCTCTTCCCAGATCCTACACACAATAATTATACCTTGTAAGAGAGGTTAGCAGCAATAGTCATGGACAGTAAGTCCTGACTTGGTTATGTGCTTCCCGTTCCACTTGAATTCAACCATTAAATCTGAACTTCCAGTTCAAATTAAATATGTCATGACCAATGTCAGATATATGGACAACTTCAGAGTGGAATAACCCAAGGCAATCTGCTCTGATCGTATCATGCCTTAAGTCTCAGACTAAATCCAGGGGGAATTTAATAAAATAGCTCAGTCAAGCATTGATCTTTTCCTGATGGTTGGAGGTTTTTTAGCTTTCCAATGGTCTTCTTACACACATTGCCCCCACTTCCCCCTTGCAAAACAACAGCTTCATACAGGAATAGCCCAAAACATTTCAGCTATTGTACCTCTGCTATTGACCTTCTCCTTTCCAATTTCTCATCTATGACAGTGTTCTAGTTTGACAGTATTAAATCATTTTGTTTCTCTCTCTGCCAACATGCTACTCTCCTGTTGTGTTTGTTACATAAGGTGTGTGCAGTATTGTAAAATGGGATGACAGTGCAGCAGGAAAAAGTGTGGTGGTATGTTGTGGTCCAGAGCATTTGTAAGCAGAACCTGGAAATCCTGTTAAAGGATCTGTTTTATAGCTCTGTTTGCCCATCCCTGACGCTCTGGTGGCAATGCAAGACCAGCACATGCCTCACCAGCAAATTCCATGGGTGTTACTGGGGCATGGCATTGAGGCAGCCTGCTGGAGATGAGGGATAGGCAGTGCATCACGTGTCAGCTCCTGGAGTTAGCAAGCAAGGGACAAGGAAAACAGCCTTGGGATGCCAGTCATAGAGCCATAGAATGGGTTGGAAGGAAAGCTCATTTAGTTCCAACCCCCTGCCATGGGCAGCAACACCTTCCACTAGCCCAGGCTGCTCCAAGCCCCATCCAACCTGCCCTTGACTGCCCTTCCATGCATGGGGCAGCCACAGCCTCTCTTGAGCAGCCTGTGCCAGGGCCTCACCACCTCCCAGGGAAGAGCTTGTTTCTAGTATTTCAACTCAATCTGTTCACTTTCAGTTTAAAGCCGTTAAGTCCTATGGATGGTCAGAGAATGGGCCATGTGCATGTAAGAGGATTGGAACCAGCCCTGTCTCAAAATAACAGGTTTTAGATGTCCTTTGGGATATAACACTGTACCTAGTAGGGTACTGTAGGATATAACATAATATCCAGTATAATAGAATATATACCAAGCTAAAAAAACCCACATTAATTTTACTTATCAAACCATAACATTTAATATGGAATCCCATCGTGTAATCAATGTTATCTGGGGAGTATTACCATTGCTGCTGCAGTGCATGAACTGTTTTCCTCATGTCTTCTTTCCTCATTATTTTGCACTGATAAAGGAGCTTCTGTAGGGTGCTGGAGGAGGGCACTTAAATGTTGCTCCTCTGGACTATCCAGGCACTCCCGGTGAGAACGGTGTGGTTGTGAAGCAGAAGTACAGGCCTGGTTTTGGGGCAGTGGGTCTGTCCTGGAAACCCACTGCAGAGTCAGTGGTGAAAACACGCACTACTGAATTGATGGTTGGTGAGCTTAACGTTTCCATCAAGTCCAGAAAAGAGAATGTTGCATTATATGACCGCTTTAAAAATGAGACCTTGGTTAAGATCCCTCTCTGATTCAAAACCCTTCCAGGATTTGGAAGAGTTTCAAATAAAATTAAAAGAAAAACAAAGCTCAGACTCCTGAGATCACTCAACTACATACTGAAGAGTGAGTGTGAGGGTATGTTTTGTCTCTAAAGAAAATATCAGAGTCTATAGCAGTCAAGATAGTTTATAAGCATGAACATAACTTTGAATAGCCCCAGCTCCAGTTTATTGTGACCTCTGCAACTCAACTCTGAATAAAAGGTAAAAAAATATTCCCTTAATACCAGCTGTACACTAGAAAAGATACTTAAACTCATCAGCTTTGAAAATCACGTGTGCCTTGTTTCTCCTGATGATGCTGATTGACCTTCTCGTGTTGTTTTATTAATTATAAAATAGGAGTTTTTGCAGGAATCTAAGAAAATAACTCTTCTTTCCCTAAAGATGCAATGCATGCACACATCAGGAAACACAGGCTGATAGAATATAAGGAGCCTTTTATTCAATGCTTGAAAGCTTTCCTTTGTTTCCTTTCTCTTTAAATGTTAACTCTTGCGTGTTTCTTCCCTGGCTGTGAAGTGGTTAACGCACAATCTGATTTTGGGGGTCTTTTTTCACAAAGGGAAAATGTGACTGCTCTTTCTCTACACACTGGCCCTTTCACATAGCTCTCCTCACCATCTGAAAACGGGCTTTGCTCAGCACAAGCTTCCCTTTGTCCTGCCCACGCTATCAGGTAAGGTCAGTGGTGCCAGGAAGTGGTACAAGTGGAAGGGAATGATCATTTTGGATTGTGCTCCACTGGCCATGCCCTGGCTGCTTGCCTTGTCCTGATCCACCTCAGCTGTCATCATACCTCAGCCATGTGTTTTCTTTCCCCCACACTCTTCCTGTTGAGTGGGCTGTGTACTCTGAGCAGCCCAGCCCAGAGATGCCTCTTCTGCCTGTGCTGAGCCATTTTCATCATTGCTTTTCTTTATTTGCAGTGCAGTACACTTAAAACTGCAAATCCTGAAGATTAATTGGAGTTGAGCATTTTATTGTGTTCATCTGCTCTTCTCTCCAAATATTGACCTCAAGTCCTCAGGTCTATCTTCAAAATACATGGGATGACCTGCCAGGGACCTGTCAAAGCATGCTGTGGACCAGAGCTCCCCTTAGTCCTGGCTCCTGGATGGAATGCCATGAGTCCCCACGCCAATAAAGCCACTCCCAAGGCTGAACTTGCAGTGACATTGCTGTGACCTAAGGCAGGATCACTCCAAAGCTTCTGAGCCATCAACCACGCACGTTTGCACAAGAAACCTGCTATAAAAGTGAAATCCAGTACTCATCTGAGCTATCAGTGAGGTCAGGAAAGCTCCCCCAAGGACAGAATTTGATGGAGGTCTATGCATGTGGGATCTAAGTGTCCAGTGTCTCCTTTGACTCTTTGTGAGATTTTAATGTTTCTGCAAAGCATAGTCCTTTAAGTCTCTTTGGAGGGAGTGGGAAAAAGCTCACCCCTGGCAGAAAGGTCCCTGCTGTGGCTGTTGCTGACAGTAGCTGTTGGATAAGGAACAGCCAAAGCCTATTGCACCATGGGGAAATGGAGACACACATACTCTCTGTGTTGGCTCTGAACTATTACACTAAAATTAGGAATGTTTCTGCAGCAGGACAATGACAGTGAAATATTTTACCATTATTATATGTATTTGAAATGCTGGAGAGATGTGGAAATCCTCCAGACTGATCAGTTCTACCAAGTTATCTTTTCTGGCTGTTGGACCTCTTTCTGTGCTTGCTCATGTTCTACATTAGTTATCACAGCAGAGGCATGATATGTTGCAGTCTCTTCAGAGGACCAAGAATTAACTAAAGATAGGATGAAAGGAATTTACTGCTTTCTGTGTTTAACAGTACTGGAGTCTCTGAAAACCGTCAGGCTGTGTTAGCTGAGGATGAGGCTCATCAGTAGGTGAACCATGAGAAGGAAAGGACAGACACTGTCTAGCACATTGAGAAAAGGGTCTTGTTGTTTAGGACTCTGGTAAAAGGAACTAGAACTCCAGAGTGTCGAGGAGATTTTGTTCTTATTGAATGTCTGAGCTTATCAGACCATCTGTGTAGTACAGAAACCAGTGTGGCACTTTCCACCTTCACTCCCTGTACTTGTCTGGGACTGTTCATGTCACCAATCATTCACAGCTTTACTAAGATGATTCTTATGTGTTCAGTCTATATCTTTAACACAAAATCAAAGAGGAGGGAAAAATATATACATATATACCCCATTTTTCTATTTCAATAAGCAAACTGTGATACTCAAGCCCATGTGAGAGACACTTAGAAGTGCCAAAGGTATATTTAGGTTCAGTGCACATGCCAGAGGATCAAAGGTTTCTTGTTCTCTCCCCAGCCTACCATTTTGTTGGGGTTTTGTCCATCACCTTCCTTCCTCCTCCCTGCTGGTCTCTGTTTTGCTTCAGTCCTGTGCATCTTCTGCCTTGCCTCCTGGCTTTTGGCTGCCCTCCCAGGATCCTCCCCCGGGCACTGCCAAAGCTTCACAGAGGGAGAGCTGGTCTTGAGAGAAGCAGTTGCCACATCAGTCATTTTTGCTGTTCATACTCCACCACAGGATGACAAAAATGAGCACAATGCCATGTTTGCTGGGAGTTCTCCTCAAGATGATCTGGTCAACTGTGTGGAGCATACTGTGAATAGTCATTCTCTTTCCACATGGTCAATGTTTGTCTGTCTATCAATCAGTAGAGAGTTTATTGCCTGACAAAGATGCCTCTGGTTATTTTTTTCATACACACACATTGACATACTTGTATGTATGATGTAGTTTAAAGTTCTCCCTTTTTTACAAATAGAATTTTCGGGGAAAAAATAGTTCAAAAAACCAGTGAATTTAGGACCTCCTCTGTTTTCAGAGAAACTTTGCTCCATTTCACATGTTCTGTTGGCTGAATGCAGTTGAAAAGTGCCCTACCACTAACTTAGCAATCTTTGAAGTGAAATGGCAGTGCACTCTGTGATTAGACAGGATATTGGATGATGTGGTGTTCTGTTTGCACACAGAGTTTTCAAATATGGTTTAAGCAAATTGAAATACTTGTTCTTTGGTATGAAGTACACAAGTACCTTGTGTACCAACAGTAGTGGATTATTTCAGAGATCAGATTGAGACTGGCCAGTGGGACATAATGTTATGAAGAAGTGAAGGAGAATTGGGTGGGTTTTTTTTGTAAATCTTCCAAAAAAAAAAAGAGCCTAGCAAAAAGAGCCCAGCAAGAGCTTGCCAAAAGTGGCATTTAACGACAAAGCTGACTTGAGCTGAGTTCAGAGGAAGGTCTTGGTGTCAAATGTTTTCAACTTTTTTGCCTTAAATGAACTGAAATTCGGCCAAACCAGATTCCTCAGATTTGGAAAAAAACAATAACAAAAGGTTTCCTCCCAAGCCCAGGAGAAGCAGGCCAAGTTTCATCCTGACAGGGAGGCTTTTGCCAAAGTTATAAAAGCTGAAGTGAAAGTAATGGTGCTATATCTGGCATTTATAAAGCAGCTTCATCCCAGAAGGTCCTAATGCACATTACATATAGCAGGCTGGATTCCCTAGTCCTTAGCCAAATCTTGCTTACACATATTCTCATTAAAACCTGCAGAGGTTGAGAGCTCAGGCCTGAAGGTCTCATGGAGGATCACACAGTTTGGATCTCTTCCCTTGTCTGTCATGGTGGGAACTCAATGGCAATTTACTGGGACCTTGGCTTTGCTGGAGATTCAGTCTATACTGAGGGTAAGTGCCAACCCAGCTGGAGAAGTGTGCTGCCTGCCCATCAGTGAGCCAGCTTTGGTCCAAAACTGGACTATGTGGTTCCAAGCCCTGCTAACATAAATGAGCTCCTCCATCTCCTATCGATGCAGAGCTTTTGCTCAGTCCTGACCTATCAAGTTTATGTATGGCATGTCTTCTGCATTTTCACCTGAAATTAATGCCTAAAACTTTCAGCATTACATTACCTTTTCCAAGACTTGGTTGTAAAATAACTCTGTTTTCTGCATGAGTGCCTGCCCTAATTCTATGCATATATATATTTCCCATAGATGGCACTGGAATTTCATGTTTGCTTTGTTACGGTTTTGGGCTTTTTTCCTACATTTTCTGTATTTTGGAGGCAGGAGTTGTTTCCCATATATTTAATGAATAGGTTTTTACTCTTAGTTATTTTGGGTTGTCTGCCTATTTCCTCCCCCCCAGGAATTTTGCAGAGTTCTCAATGACAAAGAATTTTTTTAAGTGGGTTTTTTTCCCTCCTATTCTCTCCTAGATTTTCTTCTACCTATCACACTTTGCTCAAGAAGCTGCTTTTGCCATAGTGTATGAAGAAAAGAGTAGATGGGAGGAACATTTTAAAGGTGATTGCATACCCTTGACCACTGTAAAATCTGGAGAGGAGATGGAAACAGCATCCACGGTGCTTGATCTCATCCCTCTCCTCCTGCTTTAAGTTCACTCCTTCCTATTGACTAAGGGTAGAGCAGGGCAAGCTGATTCCCTGTATCCACATTAAACTGAGAACATCCACTTAAGTAATAAGATTTTAATTACTCAAGTCAGAATTTCATATTAAACTCTAATCTGATACATTACCAGCCTAAATTAATGTCAAAAGGTGTCTGTATAGAGACTTTCATTCATTTAATGATGGTTAGTTTGGGGCCTAAACAAATTATTTGCAAAAAAACCTCCAGACCAGCGTAGAAATGGCATTTCCAATGCTAATAGACTTTTGATTTCCAATTAGTCCTCTCCTGTCTACACTGCAAAGGGTAGCGTTGCTTTGATCAGTAGCTGACTTACCACAAGTATTTGAACAAAAGGGTGTTGGGAAGCTGTATCCTTGAAGTGGTTTTCCAGTATGTCAACATGAGTGTATGTGTAAGCAGTCATTTGCTAGCACTGCAGATATGTAGACTGAATGCTTGGCTTTAGGCCTTTGTTACACCCTAAAGAAAACTCTTGAAGCAGCATAAAATGATGTTATTGTCCAGCCCAGAATACGCAGATGCTCTTCTCTCTTCTCAAAGCCTTTTGCTTCAAAAATCCTCTTTGGGAACTCTTATGATTGAAAACACCAATTCACATTTTTTATCTCTCTTTCTTCTTTGTCTTTGGCTAGACTCCTCAGTCGTGCTGTAGAAACCAAACCAAGCACTTGAAATGATATTTTATTACCTAAAATCAACTTTTCCATAGTATAAAACCCCCATAAGTCCCCCAGCACCTGGCATCCACAGGTCCATAAAGAGCTAACTACAAAGTCCCAAGAAAGGGTTAATGCTTGCTGGCAGTTTGGCCATATTAGAACAATTACAGTGATTCATTGTCTATGTCTAATGGCATAATCTGATTGTAAAGACAGCAGAGTGGGCGTTGGAAAATATACAGCAGCCCACTATAGTCAGTGTGAGGCATAACAGGAAATGATTGTGGGTGTTAACCATGTCACAAATGGTTGGATTAAATGCTGACTCCACAGCTGAAAAGCCAAATAAAGATATGGGAAAGCAACTGTATATGTTTCAATAACAATTAGGAGACTATCTAATATTGTTTTTAGCAACAGAAAGCAAAGTGGTGGTGAAAAACCTACTGCAGGTGATTCTACTTAAAACTGTATTTACTATCTTTCTAAGCGTGTGAGCCAATGGGTAAAACTATTCCCAACAACTTGCTGTGATTCGTTCAGAAAGCAAGGTATTTTATATTGAAATAAATAGGAAATGTAACTCCTGATTATGATATTGTCATTAAGGTACTTATTTTCAATTAAGAATTTTTATTAGCTCTCATCAAGTTGAGTAATGAAAGTGCTGTAAAATAGACTTCCTTTGCCACCCAGCCCGCTCCCTCCTGGCCCTTCTGCAAAGGCCTCACCTTTCTGCAAAGGCAACAGAGGGGAAGGAAGGGAAAAGGGAGAAAAGGGTGGGGGAAGAGGGGGAGAGAAGGAAAAGAATACAATTCACCAGTGCTGTGAGCTCATTTTCCTCCTGCTCTGTCTGTCAGTCAGGTTCCAGCCATAGAGGTGCCACATCTGTGGTCCAGGTCCCGTGTGCACTTTGTTGCTTCTCTTTTAGTTTCCCTTGGGGAAGGGCCAGCCTCTGCACTCCCATCTGGCTGAGGTGCCTGTGGCCAGGCTGTGGACCACCACAGTCAGTGGGCTCCCTTTGCAAACCCTCCTGAGGCAGCTGACCCCCTCCCTGGGGAGAAAAGGGTCTGGTTTTGGACTGACCACTCTGATAATTTATTAAAAATGGGCACATCCATTAACTTGATTTTCCTTTGGCCTCTTGGAGGAGCTAATGCAAAGCAAACTCTTTTTTTGTATTTTTTTTAGGCAAAGGCTTTAAAAATCACAATAAACCCATTTTGATTGTAAATATATTTTCAGCTATGTTTTATCAAATAATCTTACCAAAAAAAAAAACCCTGGTTTATGAAGTTATGATGATTTAAATTGTTCTTTCTCTCTTTCTCTCCTTTTTCACACATATTCTCTGGAGGATCTAAAAATAAGCCTCTAGCTATACAAGTCAGTGCTCTGGGTTTATCCCAGAGACTAAGCAGTATTTCACAAAATACCTTTATTATTTTCTGGGGTTCCTCTGCATTGTGTGAAACCTCCAAGGTTATTTGAGATCAGACATGTAAGGCGAATGGACACGTTTGAGGCAAGGGTTGGGAGGAAAGGTGTTTTTAGCAACTTGGCTGTATAATTTAAGAGCATGAATTTGTGTTTTTCTGGTGCTTGGGTTACAGATGCAGTGAGTTTTTTATATTTCACACGGAAGGGCTTGATTCTATACCACTGACCTTAATGAAAGGGAGATCACTGAATTCAGCTGGAGGAGAGTAAGATTTTAAAGGAGAGTGTTGATTTAACCAGGTTCTTGTGAGATAACAGAATAGCAGTGTAAGACCTTTTTTTTTACCCCTGATGAAATTTGGATATACACTCCTCAGGTGAGCATTTAGGTAACACAACATCAACAGTTTGTAGTGATGAGGTACAGAAAAGATCAGAAGGCAGGCTGGAAAGGCTGACAGATACCCAAATGTCCCTTGCAGAGCCCTGCATCCTTAGAAGGCTATTTCACCCCTGTCCACGTGCAGCTTCCTATGGAGGTCAGCTGCCAGTCTATTACAAAGCAAAGAGAACCCAGCCACTCAAGTCAGAACTTAACTGAGTTACCTTTATTGCTTACAAACATGAACAGTATGTGTTTCCTGTGCATCTGTGTCAACAGCACAGATCCAACTGCAAAATACAGCGTGGCTGAGGACATTGATGTAAAACACAGCCTCGTGGTAATGGGCACTGGCCCACAGAGGCACCGAGCAGCAGCCTTCCCAACACTCTGTGGGGTGTCGTGAAATCAGTTGGTCCCACGGGACTGTGCTTTTCCCCAGGAGGAGCAGTGGGAGGACACGCAGCAGCCGCTTTGTCCCCCTGCTCATGGGACAGGATGGGAGACAGCCCCACAAACACTACCCTGAAGAACTAACACACTTTTATTGCAGGAAGAATAAAACAGGATTTCACAGTCACTTGTCTTTGCAGTAACCAGCTTCTCACTTCCCCCAGCACTCCCCGGAGGTTCGTGGCTACTTCAGGTGTGCTCCTCTGTTTATGGCCCTGCAGCAGGATCAGTTTTCCCCAGATCCCCTAATTTGCTACTGGGGTGGGTTTACCCAGGGGATGGTAACTCGGGATGTTCCTATGATTAGGCTAATTAACTCGTTTGTCATTTGCCTCTCACTCCATGGCACACATTGGAACCCCAGGAGCAGATTGGGCATGTTGGGGCTGGGTAGAGGGCACCTGCAGCAGCAGCCCTGCACTAGCACACGGACACAAGAGTCCACTCCTACTGAAAGAGGCTTCTTCCACCCTCTGCTTCCCCTTGCCACACAAACAAGTGACAAAGCAGGTGGAGTTTACTGCTTTTTTTATGGTTTGGTTCCTGAAATCTTCTTCTCTGTGAAGGAATAAGGTGAAGACATCAATACATAAATTCCTTAACACAGCAGTAAAAGGACAGGAGGTGTAATGTAGGAAGTCCATCAAAACCCAATGGGCAAGCTGGTATTTGATTCCTTTTTATGCAACCTTTCAGGAAGGATCCTACTGGGATAGGAGTTTGTCACCAAAACTAGCCAGAACGATTCTTGGCCCTCACATAAGATGTAAAATGAAATGGAAACTAATTTAACCTAGACGCCTCAGTTGAGGTTTGCAGCATCCTTGCACAAATGGAAAATAGAGTTTGCTGGTTTATTTAGCCCAAGTGCAAGGCAGAGTTGTCTGTTTGCACTGCAAAGTTTGCAGCGTTCAGAGGAGTAACCATTTATAACAGCTTTAGAGTTCCCAACGGACGCCGGACTATTTTTCAGGTGGGTAGAGCTGACAAGCACAGGGTCTAGCTGAGAAACAAAGCTTGGCTACTGCTTTCTGATACAGAGATTTGTGCAGGTTTCTTGCTAGCACCGAGGCTGTGGCTGCAGTCTAACGTAGTTCTGCCATCAAGAATAATGAATCTCTCCCAGAATTGTGAATCACCTGAGCAGAAAACTGGCAGAAGCTGATTCCCGATCTCCCAAAACCAGTATCTCAGTATCAAACCCAGTATTTCAGCATCAATCCCAGTATTTTAGTACTGAAACCAGTTGTGCAAATTCTGCCCGAAGTTCTGTTTTCCCACGTGGCTCTGTTCAGAACACTGTGAGATACCTTTTATCATCTTAAATTGCCCCGAAGCCTGCAAATAACGTTAAAAACGGGGCGTGAGTGAGGTGCACCCCTTAATGGTTGCTCGTACAGGGGGGTGAGTCTGTGTTTTGTAAATGGGTGTGCACACCCCTTATGTGATTTACTATATACCCACAGTAAATTTTCTTGCGGGAGGTTTTATGGTGCCTTGTTGAATCGTGAATGTTAAGTCAAACCTTCCTATAGCTGAGGCAAATAGAAGCCAGATCTGCAGAGGGAAGGTAACAAGGAGTTTTTGTTAATGTGTATTCCTGCTCATAGTAAGAGAACAGTAATTCGACCCTAATGAAAATCAAATTTACTACCTTTTGTTTGTAGTTGTATCTTAAAAAGCCCCAAACCCACACACCCTCGTTAATCGCTATGAACAGCTCTCTTCAACCATCAGAATGACAAAAGAGCACTAAAATACTCTGGCCAGATTCCAGGTGGGGTTTTGTGGGGTTGGCTTTTGGTTTTTTTTGAAGACTTTCTGAAGAAAATTCACATAACATGGGTTTTTTTTTCTATGGGAAGCATGTTTTTCCATGATTCATAAACCCGCTTTTATCCAGTCCATGAAAGGACCTCTCTCCATTATGTAGACCAGAGCTGACACATTTATGTGCAAAATTGCTGGAGCATTTACACCACTATTCATCAAGGCAGTGTCTGTGCTCCAGGAATATTACAATCACCTGGCACAACCATTTTAACACACATGCACAAATTCTTGGAAGGCTGTGTTATTATAACACATAACAAAACATAACAACCACTGTACTACTGGGCCACGTGTATAACAAAGTTGCTTTTGCTTTCTTTAATCGTACACATTGAAGAAGAAATAACAAATGCCATTATATTATTGATGCAATATTGAATAACAAGAGATGTGTTGTAAAACTGAGGCTATCAATTGGTTCAGGAAATTGCTAACAAGAAGTGCTCTTTTCATCCCCGCAGTGACCAGCCTGTGCTGCGGTAGCTGGAAGTTGCATCTACCTGACTGGCTGTAGGTGGCCCATGCAAGATGAGTACTCATTTTTCTCTTTTCATTATAAAATATTTAATCATGCTCTTGTGATCCTCCACTGTCTACAGGTGTTGTTTTCTGCAGAAGCTTTCCAGTCAATCCACTCTTCAGTTCCTGGGTTTGCAGATACAGTGTCCATTCCCACCTGATCCTGTGCTTCACCATGAGCGTGGGGAAGGTGCTGGAGAGCACAGGCTGCTGTCACACCCTCCTCATGACCTCTGGCAATGGCATGTGCCCTCTTCTGCAAAGGACAGAATGTGGTTTCTTATGCATGGGGAGGTGAAAGAGCTTGCCAAAGCAATGCTGACCATCTCTGAAGTTAGACATCACCTGAATACATTAAAGGTGAGCTGTAGCACATACCGAACTTTTTTAGAGGACCAGAGTCTCAATGCACTTCCCACTGTTCCCACTGCTCTGACTCAAGCTCTGTTTCAGACCCATGTAACTCAGACACCACCTCTCACCCATGCCAGCTCTCCATCTGCTCTGGGAGCTGGGACCTCCTTGCCCCATCACTGGGAAGTTGGTGGCCAGCATAGGGCACTCAGGCATGCCCAGGATCAGATGAGTGCTCTTTGGGCTTGCCCAGGACTGTCCCAGGATGTGACCTTCATCCTCCCCAGCAGCTGCAGGTAAGGAGCTGTACATGCAGCCAGAGGCTCGCCAGGACACATCAAACAGAAAGGATTCACTCTGCAGCCTTGAGGTGATCACCACCCCAGTGAGAGGTGATGTTATACCCCACAGAATACAGCTCTGTCGTTGCCAGGTAGGATGGGGCTGGAGTTGGTAAATGTGGGGGAGGGAGGTATTTAGCTTTCAAAATCACTGTGGTTGTCAGGTGAGAAAAACCATTTGTTTTCATGAGGATTTTCACTGACTGTACTAGCAAAGATTTCTAAAAATTGCCTAAATAAGTATTTACATGATACTGTAACCCAGAATGGTTTCAAAGGAGCCTTTATGATCTGTCAGGTCAATAATCTGCATTTTTAAAAGTCCCTGAATACATATTTGCATGATCTGTATTTCAAAAGCTCTAGTAAATATGTATTTGCACAATAGACCATAACAATCTCTTTTAAGCCATCGTGGTCTATATATAGTGCTAATCCTCATATATTCCAAAGGAGTTTTATTTTCCAAAATAGCTTTTATTAATAAGATGTTCAGATGCTGCGGTTCGGAGGGTGATAGAAGGATGTAATCACAAGGGATGAGGATGGCTTTTCATGCAATTAAAAACTGATTTAAAAGTTAGGCCAACAGTGTGAGCAGGCACTGCAGTGGTTTTCCCCCCCACCTTCAGCTCATGGAGCTTTCCCAGAAACCTTCCTCTGTGCAGATCACGCACCACTTTCTGCCCGGTTGCAGGTAGACCTCACCCTCCTGAGTAGCTCTGTCTGCCAGGCAGCCACCAATCTTTCCCATGAAAATCCTTCTGATGTATCAGAGCAATATCTTTATGGACTGAAATATTCTTGAGGATCTTCTTTGACCAAGGTCTTGTTGGTGTTCCTATATTTAACCTGGATAGAAAGACTGGGCATGTCCTCTGACAGAAGTTAGCTGTGAGATGCTTGAGCTTGACCATTTTGCTTTGAGATCTCTGTGAAATGCTGAGTCTGGCCCTGGATGAGCTGGTACCTGAGTCCCTGAGTTGTGGCCAAATGTAATGAGCAAATTCTGTGTCCATCAGTTCTCACAAGCTGTTAGAGCCACACTTCTTCCTCTCCACCACACAGCTGACGTTGCCAAGACACGATCTCTGTGGCGCAATCTGGTGCATAATCCGGCCGGATATAAAGTAGAAAGTTCATGGTTTTTAGTCACAGCTGGAAATGGGCATCAGAGGTGGGGACAGGAGCTGGGGTTTTCTGTGACAAAACCACACATACTCGAGCATTCTTCATTCCAACTGGATTTGCTGTTGGTGCGTGTGAGTCTCTCAATCACAAAGGCTGGTTTGATTGTTTGAAAAAGAATTAGAGTGTTTTTAAAATAGAGGGTCTGGTCCTGGCTGCACTTACACAGACGGTTTCCCATCCCTGTGTCACTTTCAATACACTGTACCCTCTAATTTATGTACAGTTGCAGTAACAGACAGAGCAGAGGTGAACATTATCACTGCTAGCAATATTCTTGTGAAATTATCAATATCCTGACCACAACAACTTATTTCTTTAAACTCCTGGTCCCGAGCTTACGCTTCCTACCGACACCATCAGAAATTATGGACAGATATTCCATTGCTCCAGCTCCTTGTATTATCTGGGCATTTTTTACATGTCTCACATTGGATGAACTTATCTCAGGGGAATCGCTTCAATCTGTTTCAGTCCCAGTGGTCAGCGGTTCACAGGCTTTTGGTTTGGATGTGGAAGGGCAAAACCTAAATAAACAAACCTAAACAGATCCTCTGTCCCCAGATCTTGGCCATGCTGCCTTCACCTCAGCCGAGCTCCCAGCGCAGTCGTGAGGTTTCTCCGCCGCTCCTCCTCCTCCTTGCTCGGGCATATGGTGCAGGTAAGAGAAGGAGCCTGCACATATTGTTTCTGTTTGCAAAGGACGTACACCCTGCACTTTCCCCCAACATAAATCCAGCCAACGTGGTATGTCGTTAATCAGGTGCAGAATCTGGAAAAATCGTACGGAGGCTTTGTGTCTTATATTAAAAGCAGCAACTTATGGCTGGTTAGTTTGTTTATTGAAAACGTTTTATTAACACTGTACCTCGCAAAATGTGAAGAATAGGGCAAAATGAGATTATTTCTCCATCTACCTCCAGCTCAGATTTTCTGCATAAACAATTTGGATCATGAACTCTACCCATACACGTGTTGGTGCCATAGCCTACGTGGAGAGTAAGTCTCTCAGATCGTGGGGGATGGTAAAACACAGTACCAGGTATTTCCAGACTAAGAAAGGTTCCTCTCATAAATCTGAGGCAAGGATTAAACTCAAGCTTCACAAAGCTCACCTGGTTTTCTCTCTAGTGCTTTATGAAACAGTGCCTTGACTTCTACATATTTGGCTTTGCATCACGTGGGAGTGCTTTGCAGTGGAGTCCAAGGAGAAAGTCTCATCCCAGTGTTCAGAGCAGAGCAGAGGCCCCTCAAACACACACTCATGCAAGATCCTTCATTTTTCCAACAGTGATAATTGCCTATTAACATAATGCAAATCGTAACCCCTTTTCCTAATGCTCAAGCCCCGGCTCGCAGATTTTCTTCCTCCATTAAAGAGACAATTTTGCTCGTGCAGTAATGGAAAAACGTCAAAGTCGAATGGGAAAGTGGGTGCCTCTAAGTATTTCATATTTTACAGGAATATGTTTTAGATGAAATACTGCCTGACAGATAAATTACGTTGGCTTTGCGTCCGTACCCGGCTGATTTAGTGCTACCAGCAGCGCAGATGGTTGGCGACAACTTTGTAGGTGCTTAAACATCTTAGTACATGAATGCAATTTTTGCACTAATGCAAACCACTTGTGGAATGACCCCTAGTATGTAATGGTTTCCATTCAGAGAACTGGTTTGGACTTACAGAGGAGAAAAGTAATGTACAAATTACTTCAAGTAACCTGTAGCCTTTAAAAAGGGAAGAAATGCAATTGTATCTGCTCTCTGCAACCACAGCTTAATGAAAACAGAAGACTGAAATGATCTTTCCAAGTTTCAGAACTTACAACAGGTCCCTGCTTATTAACAGAGCAGTTGTACGAGCAATTTGTTTTTGTAATTATGTTCTCTGTGGTCTACACGGTTTTCAAATAGTGATGCAGAAAGGACAGCTGGAAATACTGCTAGTTGCTTACCTAATCCCCAGTGAGAATAAAAATAGATAACAGTAAATGAGACTGTATGTAGGAAGCTAAATTAACAGTCAAAGCTGAGGTTTTTTTTAAAGACACAGTATACTTCAATGTGTGCCTTAAAAGATGGAGATGAGATGTATTAAATATCAGTAGGAATACTCGGCCCTTTGATTATGTGAATGAGGAGCAGAGCTCATTCCCTGGCTTAAAACACCCTGGTCTTGTACAAAGCAAATAACGAGCTTGACCATAAAATGCTGATATTTCCCATGTAAAAAGTGAAGGCTGAGGCAAAATGGTTGCTTATGGGGTAATGCTGCTTCTCCTTTCTGGGCTGATGTTTGTTCTCATAAGAAACTGCACAGATCTATGTTTAAATTGCTATTTGAATAGGCTTCAAAGAGGGTCACTTCTCTAGCAGCAGCATTTTACCTGGCAGTGGGGAGCTCTGCACTCATCCTGGCTTGAGATGGTGAGGCTGAGTCTCACGGGAGGCCTGAGAATATTCAGTTTGGAAGAAACTCAGCCAACTTGAGAATGTCTGGAAATATATAAGTTCCAGCTTAAGGTTTGCACAGCCATACAATCAGTCTTTGCTTGAATATCCTTCCTCTGGTTTTCTTCCTTCCTCTGGTTTTCTTCCTTCCTCTGGTTTTCTTCCTTCCTTTGGTTTTCTGTCCTTTCTTTTGGTATCTTCTTTTTTTCCCCCATTTCATTTTCATTTGCAAGATTTGTTCTGGCACTTGCCATCAGCATCTAAATCTCCTCAAAGCTTCAGTGTTGGAGGACAGAGGGCACCTGTAGCTGCACGCTGTGGATGCACCTTCCCTCCAGGAATCAAGGGCCACCAAGGCTTTGCAATGTTAGGTTAACAAGGACTTTACCTGCATTTGCGTAAGTAACGAGCGAGCCAGGCTACTGGCGGGTATCAATCAGCATTTCATTATGCCATTCTGCATTAGCTGAGGAGGTGACCTGCACTATTCCCTCCTGCAAAGCAACATCTCGCAGCTGTCATTTCATTGAAGCTGTAAAGGTAAATGCATGATGGAGCAGGGAGCTGACATTTGCTTGGGGAAGCTCGCAGGAGCAGCGGGCAGCTCCCAGCCCAGCGCTCGCCGCCGAGGTGAGCGCAGCAAACCCTCAGCGCTTGTGAACTTCGCTTCCCAACGTCCCATTTCTTCTTGAATATTCCTCCCAGATCCGGGAGGGAAGAGCTTGGCTGCAGAAAACCCAAATGCACAAAGCAGAACCAATGGGAAGTTCACATTTTCACCACAAGCAAGAGCCAAGTGAAATCCCTGCACCGCCGGCTCTTGCTCTGGCCACGGTGTGGGTACCACAGGATTGTGCATGGCAAATCTGGGGTCAAACAGGTCCAAGGGCTGCCTTTAAGATCCTGGTCAGGGAAAAACTGAAATCAAAGGAAAGGCTCACCTTGGTTTAAAGGAAAGCTCTGAAACAGTGCCTTTAAGTGTATTGTTTTCTGACCGTGTCCAAAAGATCAGTGAGAGCAGTCACCTTGGAAAATGATTCCTCTCAGTTCTGCAGTGCCAGGTTTTATACTCCCACCTTCCTCTAACTGAATGCATCCATTTCTCTCTATTCTGGTAGTTAATGAATGATCTGCTGAAATACAGTCCCTCTGCTTCCCCAGGATGGGGAGCAGAGTGCTTGCTCCTAGACTGTAAAATTTGACTGTTTGGGAAGGGGATCTGTTGTGGTGGGTTTTTTGCTATTGAGGGAGCCAGTATGAAGTGCACTGTGTTTTCCTTGAGGATTCGATTTGCTGCATCTCAGGCCAGGCTAGAAAAGAACAAGAGGAAAGGCAGTGGAACCGCAAAGCTGAGCGCTTCGAGGCCAGAGTAAACATGAAGCAAATGAAAAAATGTGTGAGAGGAGAGAGGTGCTGTGGTTTAGCGATGAGAAGTGCTTGGAAGAGCCAGAGGCTCAGTTATCTGCCCCCAGGGATGCCTGGACTGCTGGACCCATTGGTGTTGCCCATTTTCCCAGCTCCAAGCAGAGCTGGATCCACAGCCAATTTTCATGTGTTCCAGGGATGCTCCATCACAGGTCATTTCCAGCTCTGTCTTGCTGCGCTGTGCCAGCAGTAGCTGAGTATTTCTGATCATGTCCTCAGACCTGGTGCTGTTCCACCTCTCGGTCTGACTCCAGGTGGCAGGATGAGGTTTCTTTGGTTTGAACTATGCTACAACAGACTTTCAAATAGCACTTTTGTTTGGTGCCCATTTTCAGCCCCGAGCTGCTCACTGCTCAGAAAAAGCAAAAAAAGGCCCCTAAAACTGTTGAGAATTGAATGTACATGTCTTAGAGGAGGCTGCATTTCAGGTTTGGTTCTTGTTTCATCTCAGCATACTTTGGAGACGTATCTGATACAGATATATCTTAATCAGATATGCTGGAAACACTCAAAATTAGCCTGGACAACACAATCTGGTCTAGTTAAATTGTCTGTGAGCAGGAAGTGGGACTGTGCAACATATATAGACATCCTTTCCAACAAAATCAGTAAAAGTCAGCTTGTGCTGAAGAGAAGGGGAACTTCTAACACCTTAGTGTGGCACTACACCTCGTGTTGCCAGGTAGCCTTAGGATGCTTCTGGAGTCATCCAGCGTCTCTAAACTTGCGGGCAGACCAGGACTTCTCAACGTTTTTAAGACTCATTGTAGGAACAAGAACTATCTCACGTTTGGTCTAACAGCAGAACTCAGACATAAGGAGCCTTGGGGAAATTTAGGAGCACATACACTTTCTCCTTTTTCACTTACAGACACTTAGAGCCAACTCACTCTGATCTCGTTGGGCCTGCTCTGACTGGAAGGTGGGATTCCATTTGTTTCCCAGCCCCACAAGTCATCACAGCCTGACATTTCTCCTACTATCTGCCCAAAACATTTCATAGGTTTACTGGCTTTCTTCTTGGAATTTAAAGGTCCCCAAAGCTGCAGGTCAGGAGTGATGCAGTAGTCGTGGTATCAGGTACATGCTCTGCAATCATATCTAAGCAGAGCTTAGTTGTCTGCAACCCTGAGACTTTTTTCTCCTGTGCTCTCCTGCTTTTTCTCCTGTCCATCTTCTCAGTGTGCAGGATATATAGTTTTGCTCCTCAGCATCACTGCATGTGTGCAAGGAAAAGGCAGGAGAAGTCAGGATGGGAAACACCTTCCTGGGTTGCTCGAAGTCCAGGCTGGACTCTTTGTAGGGAAATCCAGACTCAAACTCAAGTGTGGTCCTTACCTACCCCAACGAGGTCACAGGCACTATAAAAATCCTTTAGAAAATTAGCTAGCAGGAGCAGTGTGTGGGACTGAGCTGCAGAGTGAGCCCCATCGTACTGCCCAGGGGGCTCAGCATCCTCCACCCACTGCCTGGATGTGAGGAGCCACCGGTTAGGATGGCTCAGAGTTTCCCATAACGAATCCCCTCGGTGCTGGCAAGACCTGAGCCCTCTCCCTGCGGCAGGAACTGCT
Organism: Colius striatus; assembly: GCF_028858725.1. Taxonomy (NCBI): domain Eukaryota; kingdom Metazoa; phylum Chordata; class Aves; order Coliiformes; family Coliidae; genus Colius; species Colius striatus. The sequence goes on from NC_084766.1 coordinate 37,326,632, forward strand.
ACCCCGACAAAATTAAAGAGATCAGATTTACAAGAAGGATAAAGCTGAAGCGTCCCCCGAGGCAGCGTGCCTGCTGCCACCTTGGAAAGGGCTGGGGGACTGGGACGTGCTCTGCGGCTGAACGCTGGGAAGGCTGCTGATGCCAGTGGGGGGGTTCCCCCCTCCTTTCTCCATGCAGAAGCAGTGTGCCATCTCCCCCAGACGCAGCCTCTCTGGCAAGCACGGTGCCAGCACCCCCGTGCCAGCTCTGCGGGGCTGTGTGTGCCGCCTGTGATCCATCTGCAGAAGGCAGCACGTGCCAGTGGCTCTGCACAGGGTGGGCTGCGCTAGGGAGGCCATTAGAGGAAAAAGTCCATGGCATAATTTAGGGAAACAAAAAAGCATGGGGTTTGTTTTTTTTTCTTGCTACCCTGATTTTTTTCCCCTCTTTGGTATAAAATTCCCTATTGGCTTTAATCAAATTCAGGTGAGATTCATGAGCTTGGTCAATTTAGGGACTTTGAGGGGGAAAAAAAAAGGAGCTTGTGGGTTTGATTTTTCTAAACCAAAAGGGAAAAAAACGGGTTTTTGCCAAGCAGGTTTTCCCAAGTTCTCATAGCTCTACATTATGTGGCTCTGTGTCTGTAGCAGGCTCCAAGCCTGACTTCCAAATGACCTGGAAGGGGTCCTAAACCAATGTGGCTGCAGGCAAGTGGGAGCTCAGCTCAGTGGAGAGCGATAGGAATCCCAAATTCTGGAATCTCTTTCACCTCCAAAAAGCAGAAAAACTCACAGGCTCTGGGCTTGCAGTTTTAGAGGTATTTAGCAGCGTTGTTTTCCTGGAGATGTCTCAGTAAGACTCAGCTTGAAGCCCCTGCCCCTGCAAGTTTGTTTTCTAACAAAAAAGTGAAGTCATTCAATCATCTTTTTATTTCTGTGAAAGCACAACAGTGGTAAATGCACAACAGCAATTGCTTTTACCTTCCCATCGCTCCAAATATTGAATCTAGCCACGGTTGAATCCCAGATGGTGAAGCATTTAACTTAATTTTCTAACCTCTTTTGGGGCTCGGTTTAATTTATTAAGAGGTTACTCTCAGGACAGATCACGCGACACGTAAGTGTAAATTGAACCAGGTATATCTGTGATTTACTAAGTGGGTGACTCGCAAGCTCAAAAATAGCAGTCCTGTAAGACATGCTGCGGCCGACAGAAGTTGTGAGTGTGTGGTGGATGCCTGGTGAGGGGGCAGAGAGTGAGTCCAAATGTCTGAAGTCTTTCCTTGCTTGCAGTGGCACACGTCTTGCAGCTTCTTGCTACCCCTCCTCTGGGTTGTACCAGCAGCAAGCTCGGATTTCACCTCCATTCATGGCTTTAGCCTTGGCCTGGAAGTGAGTTTCTTCAGTAGTGACTGTGATCAATACCATTAGCCCCTCCAAATTCAGAATAAGCACCGTTTCCACTTTTCTCTGTCCTGTTGCAATAATTCAGCACACTGCCTGGTCTTACTGATGCCTCTTGAGCTGAGTATATGCCAAAGCTGGAAAGCCATCCTTATTTTCCCACTCTTTTTATACACCTTTAAGTATCACTTCCCACATCAGCTTTTCTTCCAGCACGCCTTAATACTGTGATGGGCCACTGCACTGTCCTCTCTGTTTAAAGCCATCACAGGGCCCTCTGCCCAGCTCAGGGCCCTTGGGCATCTTTGCTTGCCTGCTGCTCAGGGTTGTGATACCAACAGCAGTGCTTGTGGCCACCTTACTCGTTCCAAAAGCCAGATTTTTTCACCATGTCAGGCCTAGCAGAGCTCTGAAATCAAGCTTCTCAAGAAGAGATTGGGAAGCTCTTAGCTGTTTCCCAGGCGAAGGAAGGGTGGTCAATAACTTCACTGCAAGTGGAAGGAGAGGGAGGCATGCCAGGGAGAGACGGTGTACGCGGCAGGGCTGTTCTCTGCTCAGCCACTGTTTTATTGCAGCTTTTGGAACGCACCGGCGTTGCGGTTATTAATTTATTATTATGTGAATTCCAGCTCTTGATGGTGTGTTTTACCCATGGACTGAAGAATAGCCCCTTGCTGGAGTCGGACAGTCAATGAATTTCAGAGTTCCTCGTGGAAGACCATCCAAACATCCATCCCAGATGGCAGCAAGGGCTCGGGGCTCACAGCGGGACGATGCCCAAGGTGAGGGGGAAAGGCAACTTGCATTTTGGCAGGGGCCCGGGCTGGGCTGCTGCAGCTGGGGGGAGCCGAAGAGCTGCTGAAAAAGGCTTTGGCTTAAGTAAATGCCTTCCTCTAAGGCAGGGGTAGGGTTTGTGTAGGGGAAGGGGGAGTGCAAAGAAACAGCCATACGTTTCAGGCCAGTCGTTATAAATTACACCCACTCTTCCCTTATTGCTGTGTCAAAAATGAAGTGAGTGTCCTTTGTTAGTAATCGAGGCAAACTCGGGCTCTCAGCTCCGTGGGATGAGAAAGCAATGATTGGTAAGGTCTTCCCAGCATCTCCCACAGATGACCCCCATCCTGCCACCCTTGAGCAGCACCTTGACGTGCTGTTTTGCAAGAGGGCAGACCCTGCCCCTCTGTTTTTTCCCTGTCCAGAGTTCCTACCTGATGTTTAAATCAATTACATAGACATTTAAGTCTCTTTCACATACCAGCACATGGCCCTTGTAAGCCTTCAGGGTTGGGGGCAAGGAGGGGGGATGTTGGCTTTTGCGAGCAGAATGTACATTAATTCCAACGTAAAGAGCTGCAGTAAATCACTTAATGCCCGAATCAAGTTAGTTGTTGTTGTTTTGGTGAATTGGGACCATATTCGGGACTATAATAACCTAATAATGGACAGTGCAGGCATAGACCACACTGTAATGTATATTGTAGGGGAGTATGGTAATAGTCTGAAATGGCAATTCTCCTAAATAAATAGCACATCAACTTACTTAAACCTAATCATAAATGGGACAAATTGGACCCATGTGCAAACAGAAACCTGAGCAGAACACAGGAGTTAAAGAAGCCATTGTTTCCCAGGCTGACCCTGGGCAGAGAAAGCTTGTGTCAGGTTACATCTGTTAAAATGATTCTAATGCCAGCCCAGTATTTTAATTATAAATATATAAAACATTTAATAAGAAGACATTCTGGGCTTACTAAGCCTTTAAAGCCTGGATGTGGGCGGAGCGGGTAGGATGGCATTCCGTGTGCCCTGGACAGAGTGCCAGCAGATCATGATTGAATGCTTTCCTGTAATAAATTGAAAAAATCTGGTTTGTAAGAAGGGATCCAAATCACTTGGCATTAAAAAGGTAATTTGTTACCTAGCTTCCTCTTGGAAACGGGCTGCTTCCAAGTTTGCTGGAACTTAGTTTCTAGGGACTGTGATGTCCAAAAAAGCGAGAGAAAGAACAACCAGGTTGCTTATGGCTCTGATGTTCACACACACACACACACATACACAAATGCTGTTTTTTCTGCCTCTTTTTTTTCTTCCCTTCTCAGTTTTTCAATCCTCCTTCTCATGGCTCCAAAGACAAGAATCAGCAGCCAAAAAAAAGGAGAGGGGGGAAAAAAAATAAAAGAGGTTACTCAGGACAAAAGCCAGATCTATAGCCACCTTCTTTGTACCTTTCCAAATCTCAAGCCTGCTTAATTATGATTAATTGCCACATGGATAATCAGATACAGTTTCAAAAGGTTGGAGATGACAGTCCAAGGACACCAGGGAAGAAAGAAGGTTCGCCTTTGTTACAAGCAAAAGGAAAAAAACCCAACCCACCAGGTCCCTTCCTCAGCCCATAACCTTTTCTTATTTTAACAATTCCAAACGGAATTAATACCATCAGTATATTGTTCCTGCTCCTGGGAATTGAACTTCAACTGTACAATTTCTGCAGCTGTCATTTTTTTCAGCCCTCCTGTCAATAACGTAATGTTGGGGTGCCCTTCTTCTTGAATGAAAGCAGTTTCAAGTTTCTGCTTTATGTCTGTGCTTTCTGGGTGGTGTGACATGATGAGAAAGTATAAAAAATAATAACAGCAGTTAAAAAGCTTCCACTCTTGACTTAACTGGATCAAATGTAATAGACTACAGTCTTTTCTCCTGATTTCCTTTGCTTGTTTTAGAAAACACTGTGAAAAGTGCAGGAGATTTTGTCTTGCCAGCTCTTTCCTCCATTTAAAATCCCTTTGGCTAAGTCAAGGATCACAGTATGTCATTTCCAGCCTAACAGAAGTGCTGGGCCTTGTTCAGCTCCTATTACTAGGAGGCAAATCCCTAGGTTGCAGGCGCCAGTGTTTCTGCGTTTGGCTCCTTTCCCAGTATTGTTTCCTTCATTACATTCCAGAGTGCCTCTCAGCCAGTTAATGTTTGCACTGGGAGGTCCAAATATCCAGCAATCAGCACTGAACTTTTCTCTTTTTGTTGAGAATTGCAGGTTTCAAATGCAATCACTGGCTTTAAAGAAAAACTTACAGGTGAACACAACAGCACTAATTTCCATTTTACTCACAAACGGTTATATTTTCTGCAGTTTCTCCATATGCACTCGTAAAACAGCTTCAGAAGGCGTCTGGCTTTCTCAGACCTCGTAGGGGCTGGAGTTGTTTTACGGATTTTTGGGGTAAACTCTGCCCTCTGAGCACCTCTCCCACGCTCATTAATGCAGGAGCTGCCATGCTCAGGCATTCTCTCTCAACCTTACTCCTCATAATGCAATTGCGTGCTCGTCCTGATTAGAACTGTCGCGAGCCGGGGATGGATGCAAATAATTTGGGCTGCACGAGGGGTCAAAGCCTTTGCACAGGCTCACACAGGGAGGGACGTTTGGCTTCTAAATTACTTTTGTTGTCATTCAATTTGTAAAAGTAAGGGCAAGTCACAGCCCTTTTCAGCTGTTTTGCATCCAAGCACTGGGGAGCACGGGGGGGATTCATGCTCTGTTTTTTAATCTGAGTGTTGGGTTTTGATGTCTGATCAGAGCAGGTTTGGATGTCTCCAGAGGCTCCACCAAGATGCGCCGAAGATGGATGGTCACCTCTGAGAGCTGCACCCGTGTTGTCCTGCCACCAGAAACTCCTCTAAACAGTGAGAAAACTTTCTGTACGTGGGCAGGGGATAAGGCCCTTTATTTACAGACTCTGTGTCAGGCTCTGACTATCTTAGGGGATTTCAGTTGTACTATAGGAAGACTTTTGATAAGGCAGATAGTTTTCTTTCTGTGGGTTTGCTATTAAGTTTCAAGAATTAACCATGGGTCATAGGCTTGATTAAGCAAGTGAAAAAAAATGCACCATATTTCCTTGTGGGGAAAGGGGGGGGAAAAAACCAGCACAGGTTGGGAAATCCTCAGTGTTTTCCATAAAGCCTCCAGCTATGCTTCCACCCGTGATCATATGTCATATGGATGGTGTCATAGCGTCCTAAGGGTGCTAGCTCACAGCGATGATATCAAATTCATGGAAGTGTATATGCTCGGAGAGAATACTAATGTAAACTCAGTCTAAATAACAACACTGCCAAAGGAGGAAAGCAAAAGATGAAATACAGTGGATTTCAGGAGGCAACAAGCTCTCATTTATTAAGATCACAGGCATTTTACAGGTTACAAATCATAAAGCAGAAATAACTTTATAATATACAGGTCAGGAATGTGCCTGGGATATTGAGGAACTATTTCCTTGGCAATAATCTGCCACAGATAGTCAGAAGTGTGCGTTTTCTGGCACAACAAATCATTGCTGATTAATTTTGTCTGCCTTTGTCTCAGAGAAGCAACGAAACACTTTCACTGTGTATTTTGTACTCGCTCTACTTCTGTGCTATTCTTGCTCAATGCATAATTTTTTTGCAAGATGGGCCAAGCACAATACTCTTTGTTTCACCTCTTTGACATCGTTTTTACCTGAGCACAGCGTGATTGCACTCAGGGTGAGTGAGTGTGCAAAGCCGAGGCACAGCCTCCCTGGCAGCCCAACCTGGAGACTGATCCTGGTCTCGGCAGGGACAGGGGAGAGGAGCAGCCCCTCTCTGCCAACAGTGGAAATGTGCCTGTCTGTGCAGCTAGTGAGGAGGTGCAGAAGGTACCTTCATGATAAACACAGTAGCAGCAGCAGCAGCAAATTTGGATCTTTTTCCTTTCTGCTGGCACTCAGGGACAAGTCCCAGGGTAGGTTGTGGAAATTACTGCAGGAGGGAAAACTGGAGTTTGTCACTTGAGTAGCTGCAAAAAGCAGAGCTTTATGCAGCTGCAAAGTCAAGGGTAGGACTGTAGGGCACAGCAGCACCTTCCCCCACACTTTATTTATTGCATCCCAGAGCTGGATGGGCTGGATGGTGGTCTGCCTCCTCAGCCTCATGTAAGAACTTCACAGCATCCCCAGAAGGACAATAGATATGATGAATGCCAAAGGCAATGTCAAAATCCATAACTTTCCTACATTAACTTAGTATTCACAGCTACTAAACATCACCAGATCAGAAATGGAGTATCTCCAAAGCAGGTGTAAACCTCTCCGGACTCCCTGTGCCATTGGTGTGAGGCAGCTGCACGTGTTACTGTTCCTGTGTATGCTCTCCCCTTCCTCAAAGTTTCTGCAGATTCCCAATTCCATATGGGTTATAATTAATCACTCTGAAATGGGCTGTGGGAGAGACTTTTCAAGAAGTGAAATAGGTGTGGTTACCCAGGGCTCGGGAGAACCCAGGCAAGCAAGATTCAGTGCTGTGACAGACAAACACAGAGCAGAAACATCCCAAGGAGGGAGATTGTGGAGATCTGCTCATCAGTGAAGGGCATTCCCATAGGGAGAGGGATGAATAGTGCCCTTGCAAAACCATAATTGCAAGGTAACCAAAACATTGTATTTAATGGCTTGTGAGTACTGTCAGGTCTGAGAGAAGGAAGACTTCTGTTGCTCCCCATCAATGCCTCAGATCCCCTTAGGAGTGCACAGGCTACTTGGTTTACAACAGGGATAAGAAAGAATCACTTTTTTTTGGGGGGGGGAAAAAAAGAGGAGTTACACCAAGCCCTCCTACAGAACAAGATCTAGTGCACCAGATGATGCACCCATCATCTGCAGGGTGTGTGTTTAGGGCGTGACCGTTCAATCCTTTGAGTCCTTTGGTCAATACCTTTGTGCCTGGAGAAGCTCCTGGTCTTGACTTCACCTCCTTGGCTGAAGATGGGTTAGTTTTCCTTGTTTCAGATATAGTAACATCTCCCAGAGTCTTCACCAACCCCCATATCTCCCAAATGAGTGAAAACTAATGAACCTTAGCCCTAGCTGCTGCCGCCCCACAAAGCACGTCGTGGGTGGCTGCAGCAGTTCCCAGAGCTCTTCCTTGCACTGGGAAAGTGGAGGAGATTTTCATGGAAGAGCTTCCTAACTAGGGCTGATAAAAACCTGGAGAGATGGCTTGTTTCTCTCTTTACCTAATTTATCTTCCACGTGATTGAAGTCATCACGGGAAATGGTATTGCTCTTACAGCTTCTGTTGTCAATACTCGCCTCCTATTTGCATTCCCCGAGCTCCCACCTTCATCCTCATCACTTTCTCCCTTCAGAATTATAACCAAACCAAAAACAATGTGTTCATAACATTTCCTCCACTTCCACAAACACCCGAAAGAAAACAAACAGCTAGCAGATGCTGATTTTCTCACTTAACTGCACATATTTTATAGTAATTCTCTCTGATTTTCTCCCAAGACACCCACCTGACCTTCCCTTCTCTCCAGTCTCTCCCAGTAGTGGCCAAATGCTGCTAATCATCTAAGATTCAGCCCATGGAAATAGGCTGCAACTAAGAGAAATTTACCCTTTGACCTTATCGCCTTCTCAGCACAATGGAGACCAAGAAATGTCTTTGCTAAGAAGAATTCATTTTCCTTGGCCAAACGCGAGGTTTAGACCAAACTAACGAAGGGAATGTTGTTGTTGTTGCTGCTGCTGTTTCACAAAGGCAACACAAATGAAATAAGAAGAGTTCCATGATTTTTGAATGAAGAATGATAAAATCCATTTTCAGGGAACTACAGATGTCGTAAATATTTCTTTGCTTCTCCCTGTGTAACTGAAAGTGATTTACAAGCATGAATCAGTTTTTAATTAATGCACTGCGATGAAGCAGGGATTAGTTAGCCCAGTTTTTTTTTTCAACAAGTTGTCCACAGACAATTTAGTTGGGAGAACATCTCCAGAGAGCATCCTTTTCCATCTCTGGTGGGAGCCAAAAATCTCTGTGGTAACTGAAACAGTAATCCAGAGAGGGAAAATAAGAAGGCAATTTGGAAAACAGTGCAAATTAATTGTAGCTGCTTTTGCTATCTAGATATAAAGAGGAGGCTCCACATCATCTGAACAGTCGGGTTTATTTTGTGCATCACCAAATGCTTTGCAGGGTATCAGTCAGCCATGACCAGTTCAGACACATTTTTAACTGGACGGGCTGAGATGCAGTGAGCTGAAGTGTCTTTGCTCACACACCAAGTCTGTTGCAAGACCTGGGAACAGAACTTTTCTGTTTTCCCATCCACAAAGAGCAAGGCTTATACTTTTCAGTCTAGATTACTATTTTCTTTTTTCAGATCAAGGAAAACAAAAACGAGAGAGAAAGAAAACTGGTGACTCACTGCAGTTTCTTTGCTGAAACACAGCTGCCCTTGTCACAGGAACATGATTCTTAGAGCCTGCATCCAAAATTTATTGCAAAATAAAACTGAAACTTTTAAAAACACCCGGGCTAAATGATGTTTCTAATTCCTTTTTAATGTGTATTTGTGATTGTAGGTCTAGGCTCCAGCCAGGATCAAGGGTAGGACTGGAAACTTGAGAGAAACTAAGTTCTTGTGAAATTTTCAGACAAATTTTGCAAACCCACACAGACTGCATTGGCTTCAAAATCAGCGTGTGCCTTACAAAGCTTTGGTGCTTCTGGACCATCTGGGATTCTTTCAGTGGCAGGTCAGTATAACAGCACCCACACCTCCACCAAAGCTAATCATGCATTTTTTTTTCCTCCAGTAATGTTTTTGAAAAGGTACAATAAGTCCTGAGTCCAGTCATCCTGGATCAGGAAATAAAAGCACTATGTACCTGTGTAAATGTACTCCAAAACTTAGTGGTGCAATCTCTCCACTTTAGGAAAAGCATTCCTTGCTTTACTACAATCTTCCAGCTTTCAAAACACTGAGAGCTTACATCTGACTTGCTGAACTTTGAATTGCCACCTCTCTGATTTTAGTAATTTACCCTTTAGCTTACTGACAGGCTTCTTCAGAAGAACTTACACCTCGAGGATAAACCTCCCTCTCTCAAGAAGGCTGTTCAGGACATTCAACGTGACATTCGAGATCATTCAATGGATGGAGAGGAATCTTGTAAGCCTAAAGCCTGAGCTGCTGCTTCAGTACAAATAACATGGTTGGCACTGCACAGTGCCTCAGAGAGAAGAGAGAAAAGGTATATAAGGGAATGGAGAGGTGCTTCTGAAACATCTTCTACCCATTCTGAATAAAACAGAAGTACAATTTTGCTATGTAAGCCAAGCATGATTGACATCTGCAACCTACCCTTCACTTAATAAGGAAACTCAGTAGGAAAAACATGCAGAAACAGTGCAAGGAGACATGCAGAGGAAAGTGGGAGGGAGAGAAAGATGACCTGGTTTTGCTTCCAAGTTAATTTTACATTACTTTAACTATATTTAGTTACATTTCTATTTAATAATGTTGCAACTGTTGGACTGAGATCTTTATTGTTGTTTTCTGAGTGATTTAAATTTCCAAGAGTTGGTGGTTGTTGGGGCTTTTTTTAAAGGCTTCATGACCTTCTTCCATGGGTTTATTTTAGATATAATGGAATGTCCCAGAGAAAATTCCAAATGGTCCTTAATATATGAAATGTTTCCAGAAAGGAGAAATTCTCAGTGGAATATGAAACTATTTTTCAATCATGGTGAATGGCACACAAACCACATCTGAGGGCTGGGTTTTTTTTCTTTCAGTAGGAAACTATTGCCTAGTGGGTTAAAAGAAAATAAAGGATAATGGGATTTTTCCGTAAGGCTGGAGCCGTTCACAGGGGTTTCCTCCCCACTAGATGTCACTGGAACTGTTTGAAATGTTTGGAACAAACAACCCCAAATTCCCCAGATTTTGAGCTATCTTGCAACTGTGAGACTTGGACCAAGTCACATTTAAGTTCTGCTCTGTCTCTATGAGCCTTGCGAGGCAGTCTGGGCTGGTGGATGGTTAATCAAGCAAAGTCCATGGCTTGCCACGGATTAGGGCAAAATACAGGTGACACTTGTGAAGTTTGGTCTCAGAAGTTTTTTCCCCCTTTGGGAAGTCCAAATGGAATCACAGAGAACAACCTGGACACTGTCACCATCTGCCTGTGAAGTCTTAGAAAAAACAGAAAGCTGGGTCCTGCAGAAAATGTGTCACATCTTCTCCTGGGTCAGCAGCAGCCCAGTGCTGGGATGGCCAAACCGTGATGCACAGGTAGACTTTGACTGATCATCCATCCACCATTAAAAAAATGAAATAAAACAAAACTGAAGACATTCTGACAACTTGTGTGATGAAATTTTCCACGGCTGTCCTTTGCAGCAGTGCTGATGTTCACCCCACGCCTCTAAGGAAACCAGCTCCCTCTCAGATTATTAGGTCTACTATTAAAATTCTCCCTGTAGTTCCAATTGACTACAGGAATCTTCTTCCATTCTTATTCAAAATTCAGTTTAGTGTGATTATGTGGCCATGCATCAAATATGGCAGTATAATATGTCCTTTCATCTACTTGCCATAATACATCCCTTTTAGTGCCACATAAATCCCTGAAAATATTGCTGTCTTCTGCTCTTGAGATTCTTCATGTGCCTCTTTGCCTTACTGCCTTCCTCTCCTATTGTTTCTCCAAGCTGAATTAATTCCCTCTTTTTTTTTTCCTCCTTTCCCCAACGTCCCTGCTCTGCTCTTGCTACTGCTTCTGAGCAGACACCAGTGAAACAACAGCCCTTCCAGAGTAAGAGAAGAGCCAAGAACAGCCCAGCTGCTGGCACAGCACCCTTCCCAGCAGTGCCAGCACCTTGGCTCTCTCCTCGCTGGAGATGGCTGCTCCAAATCACTCCATCTCCCTCTGCAAAGGCAGAGGGGAGCAGCGCCTGGCTGGCAGTGCCCGCTGTTGGAGGAGCGGCAGACATCCTCACAGAGCTGAGGAAGCTGTAATTGAGGAATTACAGGAGTCAGCATGGTGCTCCTAATCCTCCCAGACCAAAGCAGCACCCCAGAAATGGCAGCACATTCTCTCCTTTGCTGCAGAAGTCATCACTCGTGCTGCCTGTGGCAGACCCATGGGTATGGCAGAGGCTCTGCAGCACTGCCCAAGCCTGCTAAAGATCTGCTGTATTCACAGCCACAATTTAACCCGTGCATATGAGTGACATTACATCAGGCTGCATTTATTTCAGGTAGGAAACTACAAATAGACACCCAATGAAGCTCTTTCCATCCACAAAAGCATGAGCTTTGCACCAACATTAGCACCTGCTTCCTTCCTGAAACTCCTTTTTGTAACTCTTTCTCTAGGGTTAATCATATCTTTGTTGAGACGGCTCCTCACTTTGCTCCAGACAGCTGATGGAGGGCACCAGCCTGGCTCTGCCCATGGCAATGATGTGGTCACCTATGGCTGCCCAGGTGCCCTCCCTCTGTGCTTCACAGAGCACACAGTGGCTTTGACTTGTTTAATTAATTAGTTATCTAATTGTACCTCTTCAGCATAACCCCCTTGTAGGCAGAGTTGAGTGAGGTGGGGCAAACACCACAAAATATACAAGGTTAATACATCCACTTCTACAGTATCTGTGTTAAATTGTTATTAAACTAAGACAACAAACTTTCAACCAACTCAATATTCACTAATTTAAGAAAATGAATTGAGGGTACTTGCCTGTTTTGACATGTACTCCTGAAGACGTTTTCCAATGGCTTTATGGTTTAATTAAAGCCTTGTGGCAATGACATGCGTCTTTCTACCTACTATGCCACTGGATAAAAATTACAGGGCTGAGAGTACTCTGCATGTCTTTAATTGCTCTGATGAAGATAAAAGAGCAGCAATGTTTTTATCACAACCATTACAGCAGGCAAAATTAAAATGTCCCTTACCCACGTGAGGGGAACAAGCTGTGAGCAGGGCCACGATGCCCATCACCCCCACCTTACCTCTGCCCTGTCCCACTGCCCTACTGGTGCCCATACCTCAGCTCATGCCCTTCCATTCCTCAGCCCGTTTCTGCTCTGTGTCCCAACAAGCAGAGGAACTCCCCTGCCCTATTTCTGCACTTTTGTGTAGAAATCTCTAAATTAAGAAAGTACTGGAAGAGTATATTCAGTGCAGGACAATGCAGAGGAAGGTTACAAGTATATTAGGATAAGGGCACCACAATTATACGAAGAAGTCTGGAGAGAAAAGATTACATTGTTCTGACAACAACATTTTTCAAACATTTAGACCTTTAATATCATTAATTTAAAGTACAAGATTAAATATTTTATGCAAACATTAGACAACAGCAAAGAGCTCTGCATATGAGGATTTAAAACAAATTGAAAGCATGCAAGACATATTCATTTCTTAAGCAGTTTAGTTAAAAAATCGGTATTGTCTCTATCAGGATTAACTGACAGTAACTCTTTGTGTTGAAATGGATTTAACTTCACTGTGGTTTGTTTTCCAGATATCATTGTCCTCCAATAACCACGGATAAAGGGAAATGGGAAAGGACAGATCAAGTAAAAACATATCTTCACATCATAAACACAGAATTATGTTTAAATTTCATTACTAAATGGGATTTGGGCTTCATATACCATGCCTAATCCTGCACTGTAAAAGATGTATAAAACCTCCTGACAAATTCTAACAGACTTTGTGGAAGTTGCCTGTATTGATTAAAACATCAAGCAGTTGCATACAAACCAATAATGAATTACTTCTTGTTGGAAGATAAAACTTTGTGATATTTAAAATTACAGACTTGAAAGTGAGTAAAATTACCCCTAATTATGCAGAAGGGAGCAACACCTTAGCAGTAAACAAGATAAGCACCTCAAACAGCACTAATAATTTTAATTAACATTTTCTAGTTTCCTTTCACCTCCTTTCAAGGTCATCTGCTACCTTTTCCTGGTGCCATGTTACAGCACAGAGGTAAAAAAATGCATTCCACTCCTAATCACTTTGATAAACAACAGAAAAAACCCCAAAATTACTTTTCAGGGAGGATTTTTAAAGACAAAACAAATAAAAAAACCCCACTTCATTGTGTGGAAAAGCAAATATTGCACCGTGTAAAAGTGTTGGGAAGGTTTCTGCAGTGACTTGCTCTCAGAAGTCAGATTCCAGGAGCTGGGATTCATCAGACATTTGGGGCCTGATTCTGAACATCAGAGGCAGGATTCTTGCAGGAGCACTGCAGAAAGTTGCTGGTATTTCAGGTATGAATTAGAACATTTGGATTACACCCAGATTGGTGAAGATTCAGATTGCAATCAAAGCTCAAAAGGCTCCTAAAGTGTGAACACTGAAAGCAGAAATTTGTCAAGATGTGATAATCCACACAGTATTTGTGTTACTCTTTCCTTGAGCACCGATTAATAAATGTGTGTTCGAGACTTATGATCTTGCTAAACTGTTTCTTTTCTTTTCTAAAAAGCCCAAAAGTTGGTAGGAAAAGGGCTTTGTTATACCAATGGGTTTGTTCCATGCCACAAATTTAATGCACGAGGTCACTTGGAATATAATGTGTAGTGAAAGAATCTCATTAGGCTAAAATGAATGTAAAATGTGTCAATTTGATCCAAATGAGAACTGTAGTAAAACCATGTTTGATGTTCATGTGCAATAAATCTTTAACATTTGTCTGTAAAGTATTAGGGAACCCACAGGGAAATCTCTATTTGTGATAGCTGCACATTTTCAATGATTTTTCCTATAATCCTTTGTTGACATTTAGCATATGGTACCAGAAAAGAAGATCCTAAACTGAGAATTATTACTTACTATTCTAAGGTAAACAAGATGGACACCTAGCACACAGGCTTCTGAGGAAGACAGCAATTACCAAAGCATCCCTCAGTCAGCAGTGGCTGCTTGTCTTTTGGTCACTCCTAGGTGACAAAGTATGAAATCAAAGGTGCCCTACCTGGCCAACTGTCAATCCAGTGTTAAAAACACCTGATGGCCCCGGCCTTCCAGTCGGGTTTTATTTTGATATATTCATATTGTTAATTACTGTTGTATTTCAATTTTCTCCCTAGTATTTTTGTTCATTCATAATAGCTTTATGGTTCAGTGAACCGAAATGACTAAAATGAAAGATTTCCCAGATTTCTTCTGGGAGTAATTTACAAAAGACCACAATTTTTTAATTGCCCCTGATGTTTAGTTCTGAATATCTGGAAGAGGAGAAATCAGCCCAACTCTTTTAGTTGCCACACCAACCGTATCAGATATGTGTGATTTTGATCTCTCTCGGTCGCTCCATCCCTTGCAGCCCTCCACCTCTATTTTGAGGACTGTTACAGCAATGCTTTGGTGTTTATATTTCTACAGCTCACACTTGCTTTCGCAGGAGAATTACGAGCTCTTTACATCCTTTGAGGAGGCTCGGGGAATAATGGGTGAAATGTCAGGAACAATTAAGAAAAAAATGGAGGCATTTCATTTAACCAGGAGAAGAAATACATAACTTTAGCTGAATGACTGAGCTGGAAGTGCCACAGGATTGCTACAATGTGAGTTCTGGCTCCCGGTTATCACAAAGTTTTATGAAGAAAAACCCCAACCTTACAACACTTACATGCCAAAGGTTGCAACGCCGGCTTTGGCAGGAATCACAGAAATGCTCCAGCATGGGAAAAGTCTTCGAGCAAACTTGCATCTGTGCTGATTTACTTTTTCACGCCAAAGCAACAGCAGCTTTCTGAAGCCAAGGCATGACTTTATGGCCAGAGCAACTATACTCACTGGGAAGCTGCGCAGCAACAGCCTGGCCGTGCCCTGACAAAGCCTCTTCCCCATCTGCCCCCCAACACCACCAGCCATTTCTCACAGCGTTTGTCCATCTCGTTATTGCTGTGCAGGCCCTTTATCAATAAGTGTGGTGTTCTCAGCCGAGTTTTCTTTGGCTTGCAGTCTGCTTTACAAAACCGCTACATACTTGACAGTTTGCCCTAGTTAAAAATTCTTTGGTCAGAGAAAGCCCGGAGAATGAAACAGTATCTGGTGTTGTAAAATCTTGGCCAGATTCTGAAATATTGCCTAAGCCCCTGTCAGCTCGAAGGTGATTTCTCCAGGTCATGGTTTAGAAGAGAATTGATGGTACAGACTGCTGACTGCTAAGTCTGCACTATATCTTTTTCAGGAGTACATGTAGTACACCTTTAGCACTCACTGCTTTCCAGTCCTCTCTATTTTTGACAGTACATTTACTTCTATACATAGATTACAAGCTGGCCATAGGAAAACCAGCTCCCTTCGATCCCCTCCCCCCCAAAAAAAGCTTATCTTCCTACTGCTTTTTCATTTCTCTTTTATCTAAGGGATTATCAATTACCTAATAACCCTGGGAAAAAAAATCCACCTGAGGCTGAAGTAGGGATAATGATAGCCAGTGCTACATGGGACTGCTCATCCCAGCTCCCACAGCACTTTTTAAAGCTGTTATCCAGCTTTTAAAGCTAAAGAAACTGAGGCACGGGCAAATGAAAGGTTCAGCAAGCCAAAGGTAAATTTGATATAAAGCACAGATTCCAGTGCAGTCCCCTTCCTGTTCAAACACCCTCAGAGTGACCAAACCACTACATCTGGCAGCTCTAAAATGAAAACTCAGGATAGAAAGTCTGTTATAATATATGCATAGACAGCCTCTTCTGTTACAATCCTTAACTGAGCCTGCAAATGAAAATACACTATATATATATGTATGTAGACTATATATATTTTAGTATCATCAAGCCACAACAATTAAAGTGCCTCCATCAACAAGTGCTCGATACAGTATTAAGCATCTGCTTACAATTGTACTGAAAGGAAACACAAACTTGATATTTTGCCAAATGAAGGTAAGAGCTTAGGAGGAGTCAGGCTAGATCATCCAGCTGTATAAGTTAAAAATCATTACCTTAAAATAAGGTCCATGTATTTGTGACACAAGCTCTGACTGTTGCAGCTTGGCAGGATGCTTTTCTGAAGGCAAATCACAGCAGACCTGCCCACTCCTTCCTCTGGAGAAAGCAGGTGGCCCTTATAAGGCCAATAATCATTCCAAATTGGTGGCAGCTCCTCATGATCTTAATTAGAAAGAAAAAGAGGTAGTTCTGCATTTTCCTTATCAACCTCAAGGTTTTTTTTTTTTGGTATTGCTTTCCTGTATCAAATTCTCCAAGCCTCACCTAGTTCTGGCCAAGCTGGAAATGCCTGAAGGAGTAAGAGGTCACTGTAGGAATGGTCGGCATGAGCCTGTTCCCCGGTGGCTTGGTTAGGCTTATTTGGTTTAGTTTGGCTGTTCAGGCTGGAATAAGACACTTAGGATGCTTGAGCTCCTAGATTGATAATAAGAGGATTTTTGTCCTTTCTTTGGGCATTGAGTCAGCAAAACCACTGCATCAGTGGGGCCATAGGAGCAGAGGCAGCCCGGACTGACCCACACACCCCTCCCAACGTGGTCTCCTGTGGAGGGGGCACTCGTGGGACGTTAAACCTGCATCTGCTGCAGGACCTGCGTTGGATGTGATGCTACTGTCGGAACAAGATGGTCCTAGGGGCCAAGATGTTCCTCATTTGGCTTTCCAGGCACCAACAGCAATGGATCAGGCACGATCAGGTCTTGAATATTCTTAATAATTCTTTTTCCTTGGCCTCACTTTATTCCCTTCATCTTAAAACTCTTGACAGCCTTTCATCAAAAGCTTCTGACAAAGTCAAAGAATGCCTGAAATGGACACTAATAACTTAGTACTGTAATTTTATGGGTATTTTAAAGTTCCTGAGTATTACTATGATTTTATGGACTGATTTTTCTTCCTTTTCCTCGGTCTTCTTCCTATGTTCTTTGGTGGAATTATAGGTGAAATGTATTTCTTGGCCGCTGTTTCATCTTTTGTTCATACGTTAAATATTGCACTAGTTAAAGATTGCATGAGGCCCCCACATTAAAATTTTATTGTATTTTTGTATTTATTTTTGGCCCGGATCTGGGAGCCTCTCAGGCTCAGGTCTTGTGTAATTTTATTGGCTTGTGGGTGGAGGAAAGAACAAAAATGAGGTTTGTGGCCAGAATGTTATCTTTGGCAGTACGCATTTATTTGGGGGCTTGATTCTGCTCTGGTACATGAGCGTGTAAATCTCAAGCAGCTCCACTGAGAATGAAGAAGCTAAAGTGATGTAAACCTGATGTAAATTAGAGGAGAATTACCTCCGTGGTGGATGCAATGCAAGCATTTTGCTATTTATGATTTAGCTGGGAGCTGTTGATTAGCCTCTCTAAAGATAAGAGCCACCTATAACTCAGTTCTGGGCATCTTTTTTCCTTTTTGACTAATGCTTTCTAGCTAAACCAAAGATTAAATCCACCTTTTTATGCACTCTTCTGGCTACAAGTAACAGAGGTGAGACTACAGAGCTCATCAC
This sequence comes from Colius striatus, assembly GCF_028858725.1. Taxonomy (NCBI): domain Eukaryota; kingdom Metazoa; phylum Chordata; class Aves; order Coliiformes; family Coliidae; genus Colius; species Colius striatus. The sequence continues at coordinate 37,344,316 of NC_084766.1, forward strand.
CCCGAGGAATGCAGCTGAATTTTGGTGATTTCTCCCCAAGCAAAAAGCACCTTATTCTACACTGCTTCCGTGTTAAAAATCCTGTTGAATTTGAGTGCTAAAACCATGGATTTCAACCTAAAACACTTGTTTTTAGAAAACACTACGCATGTGACCGTCACTTGGTAAGTGGCCATCCATCCTCTGGAGTCTTCCCTGTGTGTTCATCAGCACACTGGCATGAGTCACGGCCACCGCATCCCACGCTCCTTCCTGCCTGCTTCACTTCCATCACCACGGCCTCTTTCCTCCCCAGAACCTGTCTCCTCCTCTCTTCTTTGCACATTTCTTCATGTCAGGTCTTTGGCTTGGAAATGACTTCTCCTGTGAGCCAAACCTTCTTATTCTACGCTTTAAAATCCTTATGAAATTTGGCTTGCCTTCCAAAGCTAAGCCTCAGCTCCCTCGTTACCCTTCTAAATATAAAACATGTTTGTTGCATTAAGCCACGTTGAAAAGAAAACAGAAAAAGACAAGAAGAGAAGAAAGAAAATCCCTGCACCCCCCGAGTAGGGAGCAGGCGGCACCACATTGCGATGTATCACGTATCTCTTTGTTTTGTCTCGGTGTCATCCCGCTTGCACACGCTTTGGGCTCACTATTCCATGTCCCTGCTTGTGTTTCTCCCACACTGGAAACCCCCGTTACAGCCACCACTAAAGGAGCTTTTTCCAGGCTGAACTGGAGAGTTCTGGATATGGGAAAACACATCCCATCGCTGATCTCTGCTTTGCTTCTTAAAAAGACCCATTTTCTAGGGAACTCATTTAACACCTTTCCATTACACTGAAACCTCATTTTGCTGTAAAACTTAGGCAACCTTTGACATTCACAGTTTTTTATCTGTGCATTTCACTCATTATTTCAAATGTAATTTTAATCATTTCAACAAAGAAATGTCTTAATATTCCCAATAATGGCCCTTGTCACTTTAAATATTAAAATTCACATTAGGAATCCCCTTGACTGCATGTACATTATTTGCATTATTGATTATGTGCAAGTATCAGTCTATATATACATATATATTTATACAGATATATGTATTTTTAGGAGAATGCAGACGGTTTAAAACGGTCCTTTCTGACTCGAAAGCACGTAGCAAATGCCAAAGTGCTCAGTGATAAACAAGGTCCTAACAGTCCGAAGTTAAAAGCGCCTAATTTCCAACTTTAAACAAATCCTTATTGTATAGCAGAAATAATTCCTCATAAAGTGTTTCCAACATTCAGAGAATGCTTTTAGGACATACAGCATTAACATAATTTTTCCGACTGGGGTTCTCACAGGACATCTGATGAAGTCTCTACCCTTAATTTTAATTGCGTGGGCTGCATTCTTAATTAAAAACTGTACAAATGGATTTTATGCCATGCCAAAAGAAATCCGAGTTCATTAGTTATAAAAGCTTTTAAAAATTGATGTAAATATGTGAATTCTTTAAAAGTTTGAACTCAGAGTCCTCATTTTATGTTGAGTAGCCTTTTATCTAGAGAGTGATGAAGCCAATACAAATTAAGATAATCTAAGTTTCACTTTTTCCTTTTCCCTTCCTTCCTTCTCTCTCTCCTTTTCTTTCTTTCTTTCTTGCTCTCTTTCTCTCTCTTTTCTTTCTCTTTCTGATTAGTGAATGTGGTTGCTGGGAATCAGAGCAGAGGGCTGTTAGGTCCATAAGTCATGATGCTTTTCCTCAAAGAATCAAATTCATTTAAATCTAAACTGTGAAGAAAATTAGAGTGGGAAATGCACTGACCCTTTCGTGCTGGGTTATATAAATATAAGTTCATATATCTTATATTAATTCTTCATATTAAAACACAATCACATCATCTCAAACCAATAAACTTAATGGAAATCCGTCAAGCTGTAACTTTGGGGGAAAACTCTGAACATCACTTGAAGAAATATGTGTGCCTTATTGATTTTTGTTTTAAAATCCGTGAGTTGTTAATTAAAATGCTTTTCCATAACTTGACAAGGCTTCAAATAATGAATGGGGAACTTTGAGAGGTTTGTTTAACCTGACAGATTGCTAACCTTTCATTTTTGCTGGTCATTCGTCTGGCTGCACAGGGCCTTTTGTCTTGCAGGGATGGCAGTGAGCAGGTATCCCTTTGCCTTTTCCAGTCGGTGGTATCAACTGTGATACTGTCTGTGGTCAGGCAAAATACCACATGTGGTCTTAAAAACCATGGGAATGAAGAGCTGGGTCTGAAATCAACTTTTCCTGTGCTGTGAATTAATCTGTAGGATTTCACTCTTTCCCCCAGCTTATGTTTCTGCCGGTGGGGAGAGGCATCCAGGCAGTGCCTGGCCTGCAGCCACATCCAGGGGCTTTCATCCCTGTGTTTCTGGAAAAAAAAAAAAGGGTAGAAGTGAAAATACAACACTGATGTTGCCATTTAGCCTTCAAATGCAGATTATATACTGGTATTCTAGCAAAAATGTAAATTAAACAATAAAACAAAACAACCTGTACAAGGAACCCTCTATTTCCTTCCATCCTCTTCAGTGGTTTGTGCTTAGAGCATCTCTCTGCCACAGAATCCTGGCTGAGCATGGCATCAGGAGTGTTGAAATACCACATGAAGAGCTGTGTAAGTGCTTGTAACATTTACAACGTGAGTCGAGGCAGGAAGCACCAGAAGTCTCACAGGAGAGATGCTCTCACGAGTTTCCAACCCATTTTGGCACAATGAAGAAGTCAGATAGACTTTTGACAAGTATCTGATTTCCTTTTTCTTTTCTTAAGGAACATAGTTTAGGCACCAAAACCACTCTACCTTTTGAGATTTGCCCATGACTGCATCCTACAGATCATGAAAGCAATATTCCCATGCAATCGAATATTTTGTGTTAGAAGCACACCAGATAGGAAAGAACATTGGCTATTCATCAGCCTTAACCTCCACCTCATCCCCCAAATTCAGCTACCTAGTAATCAATTCAGTGCAGGAGGAAGCTTTAGGGAGCAGGGTGATTCATCAGCAAATTCAAGCAAACAGACTTCTCCATATACACAAACTTCTTTTATTAGACGGTTTTACTGTTTGAGATTTCTGAACACATTCATAAAGCTTACCATGAGAAACGAGCCAGAAGGAGTCACTGGGTTTAATGCTTCAAGGAAGCAGGCCATTGTAAATTTGCTTTAACAAGGTCCAACAGTGCTGCTGGTGCTGGAGTGAAATGTGGCATTTAGGAACATCACCATGGTCTGCTTTCAAACCTGTGCTTTATTGTTTTCTTTTTTTTGCCTAACAGGAAGGGGAGTTTGTAGCCAGGGAAAGTCAGAAACGTTGCATTGGCACAAATGGCCAAGGAAACAACTAGAGACGTGCACTGAGAACGAAGCCCTGGGAGCAGCATCCTTTGATACTCCCCTTTCTAGAAAATTAAACTGGATCACTTACAGATGGAGACTTGTAGACTGTGCTGCATCACAACGATTTGGGATTATTTGAACTAAAGTTAATGCCACTCTGCCACTCACCAGCTCCTGTCCCACAGCACCAGGAATGTCCCACGCCACCCGGTAAGCAATATACCATGTTCAGCCTTGGCAAATGTTGGAGGAGGAATTCAAGATGTCCACAGCCATATCTTCTGACTTTCAGTTTGTTTTCTGTTTTGGTAATTGTACAGAATATTAGACATTTGATTTTGGTATTTGCTTAAGTTTTTTTCAGTCTAAACAGAGAAATGTGAGACAAAACCCATGTCCCTTTCAAAGTGCAGTTAGATGCTTCACCCAGAGCTCTCTTCAGCCTGCATTTGTCTCACATAGCTTTAAGACCTCTAACAACCTAAATTAAGTGCCATAAGAGCAGAGATGTTGTGTGGTCCCAGAAGAAGAAAACCTACTTTCCTAACACTCCAAATATTGCTTTCAAAGGATGGCAAAAGGATTCATCTGCAAAATGGCAGATGGATTCATAAACTTTTGATCCATGTACCTATTTCGCAGCAGCCAACCCCATTTCTCCTGCAATAACTGCTCTGTGAATGAAACCACAATATGTTTGCTAAGCAGATCTTTAGCCTCTTGTTTATAGTAGCATACCAGGTTTTATGCCAGCTCCATGGTCTACCCAGAAGTAAAAGCAAACATTTGTTCTACAGAAAAATTCACAGGAATGGACACAAACAGGCCTGTATAATTGATAGTTTTATGAGAGTGAACTCTGTAAATTTTTTTAATCTTATCCCTCTAGATGCAGTTTATGTGCACATTTGAACAATGACTTCATATCCTTTCCAAACTGAAATTCTGGGATTCAGTCTCGTCGTTTGGCCAACACAAATCCCCAAGTGCCAAGAATTTCTAGTTTAGTTTTGCTTCGTGTTTGTCTTTTATTTGTTCTTTTACAGGATTCCTAGTCAAGCCAGTCAGTCAGGGGAATGGTTCCAGTTTGCACCAGAGGAAGATGTGTGAACCCCTAAAACATTTAGATAAAGCAAGCATTTTTGTCATCTCTCTCTCTCTCTCGCAGTGCAGCTTCCAACTCTAAGTCTTAAATATTTATCTACTGTAAGGGAATGAGTATACAGAAAAGTTCAGTGACTGAGCTGTTTGACTCATGGACCATCTTCACCAGCAAACTCGGAGGAAGGATGCTTGAATGTTCAGACACCTTTCCATTTGTAAGTTTAAATAAGTGCCCTGCTCTGTCTGAACCCAATGACTTCCACAGCCCTGCAAGGGAGTATCTGATATTTATCACGCTTGCCAGACAAACATGTTTTCACAAGATGATTCTTTTTGTTTATGTTGTAACTGCAGCCACAAAAACATCTCTATTTCTTTTTTTTTTTTCTAGAGGCTACTTTTCCAGGTGATCCAGATCCCTGAAGATATATGCTGGCTCTGAAGAGGCAAGACATACAGTCCACTAAACCCAAAATCTCCTTTAGTTTAAGGCTGTTGGTTTTATTTCTATGACTATATGGACATACAATTGCTATTCCTCATTATGAAGCTTACGGGTAAGCTTGTAGAGTAGTTTTGTCACTAGCTAAAATGCATGCAACAAACCTCATTCTTCCAGCATGGCATTGGGTTGGGAAGTCGACTACTTTAAGGTGGTGCAAGGCATTTTGCACTCAGACAGGATGCCAGGTCTCTACTAGGAGTGAAGCATCCCTTGCAAACTCGTGTGAGAATTGGTATTTTTATGCCAATTTTGTGCTCCAGTCCTGCATGTTCCTCTGCCTGTGGAGAGTATCGCTGAAGGGAAAGGTGATGGCTCTGCATGAGGTCTGAGGGTAGTGTGGCCATATTAGCATGGTGTTAAATCTGAGGCAATTAGGATGGGGAATATAAATGGTAGAACACATGGGAGGTACAAAGGGCTTGGAAAACATTCAGTTTGGCTCGTTTGAACATGCTGGTCATTTAAAGTGGTGTCTTTAGCAAAGCCCAAAATCTTAATTTTTCCTTACAAAAACCATTTCAGGCCCATCAGGGACCAACAGTCTCTACAGTTCTCTTCTGAAATTACTGGGTAGTGTTTTGACATGCTGCTACACATCCATGTTTCTCATATTAACTCCCCCCCCCCCCCCCGCCCCATATATATAGTTGAAAAAAAGAGAGAGGAGACAAACCAGATGATATGATGACACCAACCGTTCAGCAGGCTGGTCCAGGGCTTTTGCTTAGTTGGATTGGTGTTGCCTGAAAAGGGACCAGAGGAAACAAAGAGGTTTGTCACAATGGCAAGTTCCACATGCTGACATAGTAGCCAGCTGAGACAATCTGGTTGCCAATGGCTGTGGGGCTACATTTTGGACACCCATCATAGCCCAGTTCCACGCCAATCACTGCAGACCCATTCATTCAACAACTTCTCCCGAACACAGCTAATTGCAGTAATATTTGAACCAATAACCCCTGGTGAAGAATTTTGCAGCCTTTCACCATTTTCTCAGAATGCCCAGTTTGATATCTGAGTTCCCAGACCCCCACCCCTCCTCCCAACTATAAACAGATCTCTGCTATTAAGATTTTGATTATTTTGCATAGCGTGTCTTGTCTGGAATACAAGACATGCTATATCTCAAGGAGCAACTGTCCTATTAAGGTAGCATGTACTTTTCCTTAGGTAATTAACGTACATGCCAGTTTTGACAAGAGATATGTGGTGCAGCTACAGGACATATCTTAATGTAATCAACTGTGTTGGGTTCTAGAAATCATAAATACAACATTTCAGTGCTTATACGTCTATAAACCACATAGCTTTCTGAAAAGGACATGTTACCTATTTTTTTGCTGCTATTACTTTAACAAAAAAAGATGACAATAAAGCAAAATTCTTCTTGAAATCCCAGCTTTGGCTGTGAGCACTTACAAATAGCAATTGACCAATGAAGCCACAGGTTACTTACCCTAAAAGCAACTCTGCAAGCGTGTAAGAAAACCCTAATTACCAGTGGAGCGGGCAGCTATCTCAGAATGAGCCAAAATTCATTCCTGTTATTAAGCCTCTTCATTTCATGGTTCAAATTGGCACAAGAGCCAGGCAGCTCGAGAGAGTCAGGAGAGCACGGCCACGAGAGGATTTTAATTTATTGACGGCTCTTGCCCTACTGTACAGTCACTGCTGCTATTCGAGTGTAATGGATGAAACAGATGTTTGACACTGCAGCACCTCTTCATAACTTCACTCTTCAAAAACAGTTTTACAAGTGCTCGCTCGCGTTGGTTCCCATTCAGCACAGGAAACTGAGGTCATGGTGAAACATGAGGCCCGGGCAGGAGCTTGAACTCATGTGCACTGCAGCTGGGCCCTCGTCTTCTGAGCACGTTAGCAATTCGTGGAGCAGCCATAATTTTAAACTTACAGACAAAGAAATACAAGTGTTGACACCCTCATTGTAACATCTGCGAGAGGAAAAATACAAGCCAGTTGCTGACTGTACAAAGGATGGAGGATTCCTTGCAGTTAATTTTGTTCATTATCAGGTTTGGTTGGTTTTTAATGGGAAAAATTCCTTCAGGTCGCAGGATCAACACTGACAAGTTACTTTCTGCATCTTGCTTAGTATTGCTTAGAAACACTAGTTGAACAAACAAGCAACTTTTCTCACATTCTGAGCTTTATATTTTTTCCTAGATGATTATTTTAACACATGCTCATCTCTGAATATGTCAAAAAGTCTTCCCAGGCATGAAATATAGATAATTTTGTAGCTTGTTTTAGTAAAGATAACACCAGGTTTGTGCAGTCTGAAATGCTGATTACCTTCTGTTACCTTCCCTGGGAAAACAAAGTATTTGAGTACTGATATTTGGTACTCACTTTGGAAAACGATAGCAGGGTACCAGCCTGAGGAAGCTGATATGTGAGCGGTTCCAAATCCCATATCAGAAGTTTTTCTCCTGTAACTTCAGCTGCTTTCCCATACGAGAGCCCTGACAGCCTCGGGGATTTCTCCAGCACTTTCATGAAAGCTAATACCTGCCTGCAGCAAGTCTCTGCTCATCTCTCAGCATCGGCACGTGTGCTACGAACTTTCTGCGTCTTTGCTCTCTGCCTTCTGTGTACCTTCACGTATAATTGGGTTTCTGACCTTGCTCTTCATTAAAATCAGCCCTTGAGTGTCTTAGAGGCACGTTCTGAAAGGAAATGGAGTTGTGTAGGATTAGTTACAGAGCATGAAACTATTGTTTCAGATGCTAAAACAGTGTCAGCAGTGCTAAAAAAAAAATAAAAATGAAGGTTTCCAGAGTTAGGTGATACTAGAAAGCCAAATGACAGTTTGGTCAGAGATGCTCACATGAGATTGGACTGAGCAACTGCCTTCCACCCACCCCTCAAGTCATTCTAACGCAAGGAGTTGGTGGATCTGTCCAGGGAATGCTGTGTATTCCTTACACCGATATTCAGAAGCACCTGTAGGAAGATCCACACAAAAAAGAGTCTCGATTTTGCTGTCCCTGCTGCTCATGTGGGCTATACGAAATAAAGGCTGCTAATTCCTTCAGGTGGCTGTAAAAGCTTCCCTCAGCTTTAACAGAAAGTGGCCTGTTGTATGGAAATCTCTTAAATGCCTGCAAATGCATGTTTTTATCTTTACCTGTTCATTTCCACAGTTATAAGATGCATCATTAGGAGCAAAGTATCTTTTAAATTAAGGTAAGATGTATCTTTCCAGAAAAGCTGTGTTTTTTAATGCTGGTACAAGCTCTCTTCCCCCCATGTCCCAGCACACAGTCACACTGGCAATACAGCTTGTTTTGCCTTAAAACCCAACCATGTGGCAGGAGGAATCCTCATATTCAACCAGTCTGTACAAGTGGGGAAAAAGTCATGCATGTGGCTCACAGCTTTGTTTTCTCAACCTTTAGTAGCTGTTTGGTTGTTCTGTGTCTAACCACAGTCCCCAGCTCTAGGATGAGCTATGTGACGAAGGACAACCAGAGGATTTTTCCTCTCACTCTCTCTTGTCCCTTTCCATTGATAAACCACCCTGTCACTGGCATGGAGACAATACCAACTGGAGTGAATGGAAAGTTTCCTTCGTGTCTGGAGGCGTTTCCATAGGGCTCACATCAATTTGCAGCAGCAGTTGCAGCTAGCTTAAAACATCTATGGACAGCTTAACAGCATCCAAAAGACCCAGCCAGCAAACCCTCATATTTCACATTAGGTGGCCTTTTGGAGCTGGAAAATGCATGATAGGAAGAGTTTCACAATTAAAGAAAGCCCACATAGTTTGGTTTGTTGACAGTCTTGCAAAAGCAAACAAAATAACTCCTTACCAAGGTTTGTTAGATGCTCATAGTTTGTTGGGTTTTTTTTTTTCCTATGGGAAAATAAGGCTGTTCCATAAAACTGTGGGGAAAAATTTGAGCTGACAGCCCAAGATTAAATGCACTTTTCTAATTCTGAGATGGCGACAAGTTTAACTACTCTGGCTTGGCTCAGACCACTTGGGTTGTGGGTTGTGTCTGCAGAAGACGTGAAGCGTGCCCAGTGTGACGCCCGGGCCTGGCTTTCAGGGGTGACCACAGGGTCCCTTTTTCCCAGGCATGGGCAGAGCAAATATCATTGCAAGCATCAGTCCCCCCAAAAGGCAGCATTTTATCATGTTTCTGGCAAAATCGCGGTGTGATTGGAAGCACTCTGAGCTAAGCCCCTATCCAGCCAAATGGCCACAGAGGCAGAAGATGCTCTTTCCCCAGTTTTTTTTTAAAGCACATTTTGAAATGCACACTCATGGGCAGCAATTTCTGAAAGAGAACGGAGACAACACTTTTCTAACCTCAAATTTTCTGTTGGAGGAGGGAAGATGCCATGAAAACTGTTGCTGTAGAAGCTGTAGATGCTAGAGCTGGAGCTTGAAGCAACTCCTGGAGACACCTGGCTGCCAGTGTACTTCTCCTCCTCCCTCTGCTCACCAGCACTGGCCTGAAATATGGGTAGTTTTGTGCTCTTCAACCATTTTTTGTTTAGATACTGGCAATTCCTAGTTATGCCTGTGGACCCTGGACTCCCACTGCCTACAACCACTTGTGATATTATGCCTTATCACAGATGTGACATAAGACTTCTGTGGGCTTTGGAAAAGTTATGAGATTTACAACCGGTAAACTGAAGGATGTCAGACTCTGTGTAAAGGCTACAAGTGTGAAAACTAGTTCTGCCGGTAAATTGCTGCCTTTTCTTTAGCATGGCAAGCCATACTCCCAAGTTTATTTGAACACATAAAATATGCTAAATGTTTAGCAGCACCACTGTGTAAAGAAGAGTTGGATGAAGTATATATTTTTAAATACAGCAAGTAATAAAATGTTGAGTAAATTCCCAAGAATATCATTTTGGGGCAAGTACAATAGAATGCTTAATGGATTATATTCCCAGGTCTGTTGTTTTTATTCCTTTTTTTTTTTCCTCTCCTGCTTTAATCTCCTCTCCCAGCCTGTGGCTGCTGTTATGGGAGCTGTGAGGAAGGGAGTTCATCCTTAGACACTTCCACTGTCCTAGCAATGGGAGAAGGGGTGCGAGGTGCTTGCAATCTGCTGGTACATCTCATCGCCACTGGTGCAGCTGCCCCGTGAATCTGGCAGTGCCCTACACATGCCAGCCTCCAGCTCAGAGCCACACAGAGCCAGCCAGCGTGGGGCTCAGTGGTTGTTTGCAGAAGGATCACAGAAGACAAAATTACAAAGAAAAAAAAAAAAGTAAAGAAGATTCCCCCTCAAAGTAACTTTCTCCAAATTTATTTCCTTTTTCATTTCACTTGCTCAAAAAAACATCCCTGGGACTTAATCTGAAAAACCAAACTCAACTTTAAGTTCCAAATAGAGTTCTAAGCAGCTAATCCTGGTAAATAAAACTACTTGGGAAATCCAAACTCACGTTAAGACAGTTCAGGTGTTGTTCAGGGTACTGCAGGTTGAAGACAAAACACTGTGCTCAGTATTGCTGCTTTCCAGACCAGTGTTTTTTGTTTGAGTCAGTTCTGCCTGAAGCTTGCTCTTGTATAAACCTTCCTGCAGTTGGGCTTCTTTGTGGAGTGAACATGCAAATTTAGGTTCATGCCTTTCACCAAGTTGTTTCGTGTTTCAAGAAGTCTTTCTGTCGCTGCAAATCAGATTTTGCCCCCTTGCAGCACAGTCATGCCCCAGGTAGCACAGCATTCTCATTTGACTGTTGGTCAGCTGGCTTTACATTGCTGGTTTCAGATAACTGCTTGTAAGTTATGTCAACATTAAAACCTCTCTGCTCTATGGCACCTCTGAATGATATTCCCAAACTGCTCTCAGTTCCTACTGCCTTTCAGGGCTATTCTTGCTGGAAAGAAGAATCTATATTCCATGGAGTCCCAGCAGGATAACCACACATGTGCCAATCCCAGGAGGTATATTAAGGGAAAAAAACCTTCCAACTACACAGACTCTGACATTAAAGTTATCGTATTTTACTTCTATCTGTGCCTTCTAGAAAGTTAATTTTTAGGTGTTATAAAGTTTTAGCAATTGTAACTCAGAGACCTGTTACTTTTGTTTTGAAGCACCAATCACATATCATTAAAAGTCACTCAACTAGTCCACTTTAGTTATCTGTATTTGTGTTTATATATACCCAGTGGCTACTATGGAGCAGTATATCTTCTATATTTCATTGGACTTATCAGTTAATATAGTACAGAGCTAATAACATAAGAGATGTTTAAACTGCAACTATTTGGCACCGAGCAAGAAGTCTCTGGAGTAGGGAGAACAACTTTGCTGGATTTGCCCACCCAGTAGTATTTTTTGTGGATTTCACCTGCATCTGCACGTTCATCTCACATTAATTTCCATAGGCTGGAAGCCTGTCTTCTATAAAGAGACAAATCTCAACATCTCCAGTGAAGGAGCAATTCCCAAGGCCCACAACATCTCCAAATGACATTTGGCAGAAATGGCTCTTTTTGGGGTTTGTGTTGATAGAGTTTTTCCTCAGTGCAGCACGACACTGGCAATATGCAAAGGCTGCAATACATTTTCCTTTTAGGAGTATAGACAATTTTGGCTTACCTGCCATGTACTCCTGCCTGTGAACAAAAAGCCCCAAGGTAACACTGCTTTTTCATCTCCCCCAGCTGCCCTTCTACGTGACTGCAGATATAGAAGAATGTCGACAAATCATCATTCAAAGCACAGAGAGGGGGAAAATCATCCTGAGAAAATCAAGCCAGGGTGCTTAACCCTCTGGTAATGTCCCATCAAGGAAATAGGTAGAGACCATGAAGAACACTGAAAATCTGTGTTCTCTACAATTCAGCAAGAGATTATTCTTCTAAGGCAAACAAAGATAAAGAGGAAGTCACATTCTGAAGGAATAAAAAATCATTAAATGACTGTTAAATTACAGTAATGTCTAGGAAATTCTCAAGCCAAGGGGCAGGTCCCCTTGGCCTGAGCCCTCAACCACAGGAGCTGGCAGATTTCCTCTAGATTGGGTCCTTCAAGGACTTCTCCAGTCACTGTCCTGCATGGGAGCACTGACAGGGCAACATCAGTGCTAGGACACAGTAAATAAACTGATAGATAACAGACAACAGGGAACTTATGCAAGCTTATAGACACTGTAGGGATTTATTATCTGCCTGGAAAAAGCCAAAGGACAGCTGATAATATCAACAGGTTTATTTGTTTTTACAGTCATGTTGACTATGTTTAACTCATTGCTTAGCTAAAGACAATTCCTAACTCTGACCATAAACAGAAAAAACACCCCAAAAACCCAACAGACAAATGTGCCTCTTCCCCAAGGACAGGAAACCACTCAAAGTAACACACTTACTTCTGTATGTGAAGAAAGGCCTTTGGGTTAACAGTTGGTGTTATAAATAAACAGAGATTTACATACTTTTCCTTTTAAAACATCAGTGCAATCTTTTGGTTTGCTTCAATGAAATCTAGAGGAGTTCTACATAACAAAAAGAAAGAAGGAATATCAACATGTTTCAGTGTAACTTCAGGATGCCAGATTACCATCTCTTTAGGGAGACTGTTTTTCCTTATGGCAGGAGGCTGCACTGTAAAGACCTCTCTATGAAATAATAAGTTGAGGAGAGAAAGGGAACAAGTGTGGTTACCCTGGCAAATTCACTTAATTAAAGAGATATAAAGTGATGTGTCCACCTACTTAACACCACTAGCTGTGTAGCCAAAGAGATGACTCAGGTAAAAAAGAATGAGGAAAAGAAAAACAAAGGAGTCACTGCTATATGTGGAGAGTTGAGTCTTCCTCCCCACCACTGATTTTTTGTGAGAAGAGGTACCTTTCCAGAGTGACTGCTGCCTCAAGTGCTGGCTCCTCCTGTGTTGAAAAAAACCTCTGCTGCACCATAGCAGTGAAGTGCTTTTAATACACACCCATGTAATGTGTAATACACTGAGTGATTAATTGATGATAAACAGCTTTTCATAATTAGTGTTTCCCATGTCACAAAAAGCAATTTGGCAGATAGGTGTTAACCATCAATTAAACCCCTGTGATTGGGACTTCATTCCCTTGCAGAGCTTCCTGGCCATAGAAAGGACCTCAAGACCTGCTCTCCACCCTGCAGGAGGGCTGCGACAGCATCTTCAGCCTGGTTGCCCCAAAGAGGTGGATGTGTGCCCCAAGAGTGACTCTGAATACCCGGGGCTGGTTGATGGCTTCCATGGCAGCAAGGAGCAGGCTCAGCTGAACACAGCCTCCCAAGGAGCTTCAGCTGGAAGGCCCGAGCTGATGGCTCACGTGCAAACATTTCTGTTTACTTTGTGTGCCTTTCTTCCACGGGAGGTCACTTTGCTATGCAGCATGTTTCACGTGCATCTGTAAAAACTCAGGTTCTCTCCTTACACCGTGTTTTGTTTGGATATGGCCCATTCTCCCATTTTATGATCAAATGATAACATAATTCACATACTAGCTTTTCAAAACCTGTACAGCTGCAGAGTAAGTAAACAGTGGAGTGAGTAATCATTACTAAATCTGCACTGGAGAGAGGGAGAAGAGGAAAAAGAGCACATGATTTTGCCTTGTGTTAAACTAAAAGCATCCAGACTTATGTTTTGCACTTCTTAAAACACCTCAGATTCTTTTGCACTTCTTGAAACATCACGAATTCTTTTTTTATCCCCGTTTCAGATGTGACAGAGAAAAATCCATCTAGCTGAAGCAATCTCAAAGAAGTTCACATCCTTTTTTTTTTCTTTCCAAACAAATTTCTTTGTGGAGATCCGAAATTGTAACATAACCTATTGATTACATTAGTTGAATTAAGTTTTAGAAACCCTACAGCTGTTTGCTGTCAGAATTTAAACCTACTGTCTGTTTTCAGCTGTGCACTTAATACACGTTTCACCTGGCGACTCAGTAACATTTTAATATAAAAGTACATGATCAGGGAACATATGTTCAGTGTTCGTACGAGGCTTCATAGCGACAGAAGGGGTAACAATTAACAGTTCTGTTTTTCTGGGTATACAGGGTCCAAGTTTAAAGTTTTTCCTGGGCTGCTTCCAAAAAATCTTTGTTCCTAATGCCTTGACCTTTGAGGAGTTTGGAATCAATGAGCCACGTTGCCTTCCATAAGGGTGTCAAGTGCAGAATAAAAAACTGCGTCACATCATTTTTCATCGCAGCCAGATGAGGTCTGAGTGAAGGAACAAGGAACAGGAAAGCAAGAACATCTGAAAAATTGACTCTGCAAGCTGGAATGTGATTCTGCAATAAGGGGCAAATCTCCTTTTTTTTTTCCCCCTCTTTTTTTTTTGCCAGAGTAGGCAGGTTGTAGACAGATCTGGGTCTCAGCCTCCCACCCCTGGGGCCCCCATGTCAAGGAACAGTGATAGAGCGCCGTTCATTTATGCAACATCTGTAACGCATATAGCAATGTATTAATAGCTCAATATGCCAATCTGCCACTGTGCGTTTTGACCTAGCAAGGACCAGAAGCATGGAAGGTCTGTAAGGCAGATGTGGGAATGGCAGCAGCGGTGGAAATTAAAGGCAGACACCGAGAGTTTTGCACAGCATTGCGGAGTGGTAGTTCTTCTGGAAGAGGCTAATGCTTCCAGCTCAGTTAGGAGGTTAATAGAGCTAATCTTCTGTATCACTATTATTTATAACATGTTGTTGGACTTAATGTTTATGAAGCTCAAGCTGTATAGTGCACATCCAATTATGTTTTCTTACAGCCATGGAGGGTTTTATGAAAAGGAATATTGAGTGAATGCTTTATTGCTGAAAAATATTGTATTGGTTAGAAGGGAAGTTAATCCAATAGGAGGTAAAAACAGTAACAAAGGCTACAGCAAATACGAGATGCTTTAAATTCATTGCATGACATTCTCACCCTAATTATTAGCCCACACTGGGAATAAAAACAGCACCCTCATCTTCAGGTTATTATTTTTTTTCCTTTCCTCATTTTTATTGCACATTTACATAAGACTTGTATGTCTTGTACTTCTTCCAGGCAGGCTTATAAGGTTTCTTTTAACCCTTTAACTCCTCTTCACACAGCCATGCAGGAAGACTAATTCTTACCCACAGAGGCATTGGAAGGCAGGTGGCCAAGCCACGATGGGTGCAGGGGTGGCTGCAGCTTGAACGAGAGCCCAGTGGTTCAGCTGGTTATCCAGCCTCAGCCCCCAGAGCCTCTTGGGTCTGGGAAGCTGGAATGGAAAATCTTCGATGAACAACCTTTTTTTTTCTTTTTAGTAAGATTTCCAGCGTTTCCTGCTTCTAATTGGAACAGAAATATTGCAAGAGCAAATCTTTCGCATGGTATGGAGGACCAGCCCCACACCTGGTAGCAGAAATGTCCAGTGGATGGCTGAATAAGGGCGGGGGGGGGAAAGACCCCAACCTTCTATGAAAAATGCCCTGGTTCTTATGAAAGACCATTGTTTCTGCAGTTAGGGAGGAGAGAGGAGAAAGAATGAAGTGGGGTTTTGTGGCTTGTGCTTTATGCTTAATATAAAGAGAGTTAAAGAAAGTATGACTGAAGGAAAAAGAGAGAAGGAAGGAAGATTAGTCAGTTAATAAAGGAGATTTATGTTAGTGACGGTAGGTAGGCAAATTGCACTGCTAAATGGGGTATGGACTTCTTTTATGTGGACAAGAGAATTTATCAATTTTATTTAACTGAAACTGCACCATAATCGTGTCCTCAGGGCCTTGGCTGGAGGAGACACCCGTCTCACACAGAAACAGGTCTGGAGGCACCTGTCCTACCTGGCAGTCCCAGGGGCAGAAATTTGGGCAGGTTAGGAACGGTGCAGTCTTCTGTATGGTTTTCCAGCGAAGGCTTTTTGCTGTCCAAGGGGGAATCAAGGGATGGTGTTTTATGCTGTAGTTTTGATCAAGGCTGGGAATTTTTAAAGATTTGTATCAGAGGTCAAAGGTGCACACGTGCTGCTGTGGCTATTCCACCTTGGAGGGCTGAGTAAGGCCAACTGAGATAGGTGCTCAGAAGCCCAAGATCTTGGTTGATGATGAAAGCAGTGTTTTCTGTCATTATTGTCAGACTGGATAAAAAGATGCAATCATACAAAGCACAGGCAGATAATTGGTGTCTGACCTGTGTCCAACTGGCTCGCACGAGCACGTCTTCTCAGCATCTGTGGGAAGGCATCTGTGTAGCTGGTGGCTGATGGATTTCCTTGGAAGCATTCATGATTTGAGCTTGTGTTAAGTATGTTTCTGGTTATATGTGAATTTCTAAGAGCACGTGGGTCATTCTGAGGTTCTGTATGCCATTATTAAACTCAGTGTTTCCAGTAGGAATTTAGCTCCTTGTGTTACAGATGATGAGACCTGATGAACTGCTATGAATGTTCTATCTGCCTGAAGTTGAGAGGGTTCCTACTCCCACGTGGGATTTGCTGAAGCATGTCCAATCTAGGACAGAAGCTGCAAGATGAGCCTTTTCCTCCACTGTGCACGTCACCGTGGCTTTGTATCACTCTAAAACCTGACATAGGTGTGGCTACGGGGTCAGAGTCTCAAACAAGAATCAAAGTAGAACAAAATATCATTATTCCTCTATGGACAGAAATAAAAACCGCTCTGTGGCTGTTATTTCATTTATCATTTATGCACTCGAATCTATACTCACCTAAATCCTATACACATGTCTTTAAATGCCTGCAGAAATCTCGGATTTCTCCTCTTCAATTACAGGTCCTGCACAAAGCCTGCTTTCTATTACAAAAGAGGAGAGGGCATTCTGAAGAAATGCATTGTTTCTCAGTCCTTAAGCCATTTGGTGCTCCAGAAAATCATTGGAGAACTGTGCTTTGCAAAGCCAAAACTATTTCTCTCTCAAAACCCCACCTTCTTTTCCAATGTCTTCTGAGAATGTATCTCAGGCAAATACAACAGCAAGAGCAAAGAGTGACTGAGGGGGCAGCAGCAGCTCAGATATCTGCAGAGGTAAGAGTGGGGCCAGAAGAACCAGGAGAAGGAATGCTGAGCATTTGGGATGGCCATAGGTTGAACATATCAGTTTCTTGTGGAATCCTGAAAATGTACAGGAACCACCAGCAGAAAATACCAATGTCTTAGGCTTAATTCTGGGAGAAAAAATCAGAACCCATTCTTCAAATAAGGCCAGAGTTAGGGTTCAAAAAGGTAGGAAGTTGGCCAACTTGGTTTGTGGCTGGACTTCAGCACCCTTAATTGACCTTTCTGCCAGATCTTCTTTACCATTGAAGGTAGGCTGTGTATTTACATTTTACAGATGTGAAAATATTTACTCTTGAAGCAGATGTGTTTGAAATGACCAAAGCTAAGATGAAAATTTATCGTCATCCTGGGAAGATAAAGCTTGACTTGTCTCAGATTGAGCCTAGTATTAAAGTTGGGATTGAGATTTGAAAACGTGAGGCAGAGCTCATGTTATTACAGAGAATTTCTACGACAGAAAACTGGATTTTAATCTGGCATTGGAATGAGTTTTAAAAGTTCATTTGACTTGGTGGTGGTTATGGAAGATCCGACAGAAAGGATTAGAAAAAGAGATTGGAGAAAATAAAAAGGCTAGGAGATGTATTTCTGTTGTTACACAGGTTGAGAATAAAAGAAAAACAACACTGTTTGCATCATCAAACTCTTGCTTTAGTTATTTTACCTAACGAGTTTGGGTCTGCTCATAAGAATAGATTACACTTGGGAAATAAAACAATTACAGATCTACTTATATCCCTGGCTGTTCTCAGGCATTGCAAAAGAAACTGGGTATTTTAGTGAGAAGACTGGACTAGGAACAGCCTTAAACTACTTGTTTAGTTGGAGGACAAATAGATTTGAAATTACTAAAAGCAGGATTAGGGCCATTTAGAGTTGCACTCCTTTCCTCCCTGACACAGCACTCCGAAAAATGAGGCCTTGTTATTATGAGAACTCAAACTTCACATTGATTTTGAACTCTCTCCACTTTGAGATGCTCAGTGAAACCAACGCTGCAGGGAAATGTTGTTGCACTTTAGGATTATCTAAAGGTCAAATATTCAGAATAATCTAGCAGGAAGAAAGTAGTGCTCAATTGAATAGAATAACATTTAATAGGAGAGGAAAAAAATACCTGGACTGGAGGACTCTATCATTAAAAAGAAATAATAAAATATCAATGAGAATGCCAAAACCTTAGAGTCTGTGCTGTTTCATAGCATTGTATGTGAGCAGCATAACAGACAAAAGGTACCAGGCATTCAGGAGATCCAGTGGGCCCCTTTCAATCTCAGAAACTATCCTTTTCTGGTTGCTGGAACAAGCCCCTGCTTGTCTGTGAGTACAATATATAGCACTTTATTTCTAGTTCTGACTCCTCCTAAATCAGACTTGCTTCTGAATTAGGATTCTTTCACAGATCCTCTGTGTGGACATTCTTTGTCTGAAATTTGGTAGGGCATTGAAGCAAAAGGGGATTCAGAACGATTCCATAAAATTATGGAATCATTTCGGTTGGAAAAGACCTTTTTAAGATCATTGAGTCCAAACCCTCTGCTCACCCTGCCCAGCCCACCACTAACCCACAGCCCTCAGCACCTCAGCTCCAGGGCTTTGGGATCCCTCCAGGGCTGGGTACTCCCCCAGCTCCCTGGGCAGCCTGGCACAGGGGTTGACACCCCTCTCAGGGAAACAGTTCTGCCTCAGCTCCAGTCTAAACTCCACTTGGGGCAACCTGAGGCCATTTCCTCTGTCCCATCATTCGATACTTGGGAGAAGGGACTGAAACTCACCTCATCACAGCCTCCTGTCAGGGAGTTGCAGAGTGCTCATGTCTGCCCTCAGCCTCCTCTTCTCCAAGCTGAATATCCTTCAGGTCCTTCAGCTGCTCCCCAGCACCCTTGTGCTCCAGCCCCTTCCCCAGCTCCGCTGCCCGGCTCTGGCCACGCTCCAGCCCCTCAGTGTCCCTCTGGCAGTGAGTGAGGGGCCCAGCACTGAGCACATGCCACACATGTGAACGTGCCACAATATTCAAGATGTGGCCTCAGCGATGTCAACTACAGGCTCATAATCACTTCCCTGGTCCTGCTGGTCATTGGCATCCATCCTCCCATGCTTGAATCCCTCTCTGCAGCAGGCAAGGGTTGGCAGTCTGCAGGCAGTGTTTGAGCAGACCCTCAGGGGAGCTGCACCCAGGGGTCCATGGGCAGTGGGCTCCAGCCTACCCGGCCTCCCACCGCATTTCCCCATCTTACCGGAGGTGGCCGGGCAGGGGGTTCTTGCTGGGGTTAGGCTGGGCCATTCTCCCTGCTGCAAACAGGAACCTCCAGCATTGCTAAACAAACCAGGCTGCCAAGGAGGGGCTTTTTTTCCTTCTTTTTTTTTTTGTTCCTTCTTTTTTTTTTTGTTCCTAACTTTCCCATAAAAAGCTTCAGGTAAATGTAGCATGACGAGCCAATTTAAGCCAATTTCAAAGTTATTTGAGTAATTGGTTATTAAGATAACACTCTCAAATTTCAATTCAGCAATTATCCTCTTAAAGATACAGAATGTAAGTATAGGAGGGAACTTGTATGCATTAAAGCTGCAGAGGCCCCTTTTTTAAGACACTAAGTGTGTAGGCATCTGAAAAAAACATGCAGCTTCTAATCTCATTGAACTGAGACTTATCTCCCAACATGTGCAACCCTTCTATGTTGAAAGCAAGTGTTTCTAAATTTTGGAAATGGAGTTGACTATTATTAGTGCTCATAAAGATTAAGAGACTAAGTGAACACCCTCCTTTTAATATATGTAAGCTCCTTACCCATAACTTAAGAACCACAAGGGGACAGAACATTGTCTTCCCACAAGGCTGCACTGCAGACTGATGCAGAGTGTGATGATGGAAATAATGGCTTTGGCAGAAGTACTTGGTTTGGAGCCAATTTCTCCATCCTAATGAATGGTGGAATTACCACAGAAAAGCTTTACAGTTAAAAAAAAAAAGGGGGGGGGGAAGAAAGAAAAAACTAAAAAAAGAAAGCAAAAATGTGCAGCTTATTTCCAGTTAATCAAGCCTGCAGGATGGATGGCCATGACCAATTATTATTCCGAGATACTACTGGTTAATCACAAAGCACGTAGTTAAAAGGACTCATGTTAGCTACTTGGCTGCTGAAAGCAATAGTGTAGAATCTGCAAATGTTCACCAGAAGATTAAGGTTATGCAAATGCTGGAAAGTTTCCTACTCTAGCAAAGTTGCCTTTCAGGAAGGTGAAGTGGGTTTTTTCGTTCTCAGAATGGCACTAGATGAGGTTTAGGGTAATGTTATTGACAGCAGGGTGTCTCACGTGTTCAAGCTGGCTCTGGATCCTGCTTGTTTTACAACGTCCTCAGCTACTGCTCAAGGCAAATATTCTCTTGGAGGAAGGGTGATACCAGCAGAGTTCATAAACTCAGCACACCCTTTGGCTGCAGCCAACAGCCTTCAGCTATCTCGCCTTGCATTACAACTGTGTCTGTAATCCAAAGCAGGCAACGGTGCAAAACCAGGGTCTATGGCTTTTTCCGCCTTCTCTCTGCAGAGACACATCAGAGGAAAAGTGAAGAGAGCAAATCCTGATGGAGAAAAGGAGTCAGGGTTTTATTCAAGCTCACACAATTGGTCATGGACCTGCAAAATGGAAAGGACCAAACCAGATAGGATAGGAAAGAATGTGAAGCTGGGTCTGATTTGCTCCTGATGAAAATTAATGTACTTCCACTGGAAATTTCCGTGGAGCTAAGCCAACTCTCCACAGCTGAGAATCTGGCCCTTTTGTGTTCAGACCGGTTGTAATAATTAAAGATATGTTAAGACAGCAGAGAGTGCACTGTAATCAGGACTGGGAAAAATACTTCAGAGTTATTTTAGCTTTAGTCTTTATGTTTATTTTTTTGCAACTGGGATTGTTTAAATAATACATCTCCAGGGAACGGAGCAAAAATATAGATTCTAATTTGAATGTAGATAAACACTGGATTATATATCACAAAATATGCTGGTGTAGCATATGCAGTACATGCTACATGTTAACACCGAGCATTACGTAACCGCAGCGCCAAGCCAACTCACTTTTACCGTGCTAATGTATTTTTTACCTCCAAACGTTAATATTTTTTTATCTATATATATGTACTGCTACAATGCCATATTCTCAGGTTTTACAGCTTCGCTGCATTTTTCTGGCACAGGTTACAATGGGGGGAAAAACGCCAACTGGAACATGTCGAAAAACAAGATCATAAGGTTTCACTCAAGTTGCTTAAATTATTATGTAGGAGGTATATTATCGACCTTTTAATAAAAACCTTTAGAGTCTCCATGGAAACATTTTTACATTGACATATAAAAACATAAATGGAAAAAAAAAACCTGCTGTAAAAAAATGAATCTGGTCTCCTGTTCATAAATTAGGGGCTGCCTTTACCGTGCTGTGCAGCATCTTCCCTCCGCTATGCAAATGCGACTGCTTCATGATGATTCATTAGTTGAGCATCTTACTGTAACCCGGCTGGTAAGCTGAGGTATTCAAGAGGTTTAATCCTAAAATAGCACTTATTGTTTCTGCAGCTCAGTTTTGTACCTACTTTTAAACCAGGACAGTGCATCAGTGCACTTGAACTCGGGTTAAATGTGCAGTAGATGGAACGACACTCGGAGGTAGAGACTCATAAAAATCAAAGCTCACAAGAAAGTGCCCTCCTGGTTTTCTTTTTGCTTGAAATAAGAGACTGTCACCCACACTGGACTGAATTTCCAGGAGTTTGTAGTATTTAAAGCAGCAGAAAATCCTATGGTCGCCTCAGCCTCAAGTGCTGGAGCCTGAGCGAGTTTGGGAAGGGGCTAGGAATCTCACAGCACATCATTTGAGATAAGGATCAGTCTCTCTTGATTTGAATTCCAGAGCTCTTCAGCTGTGGTCTGCTGACATCTCGTCAGCATCCCTGACATTTACCAGCGATATACCGTTTATATCAGTCTCAACTCCAGAGGCCAGATGACAAGATGCAAAGACATTAGAATTCTGATTATAATACAAAGAAAGAAGTTTGTGGTGCAATAAAGAGAGCACAGAGATTGTTTTCCAAGGTGCATGAACACTTTCTCAGTTTAAGCACAGTACTAAACGTGCTTTTATTTACAGATAATTCTCTGGCATGGATCTCTTTAATCTCTCCATTCCCTCTTTAATCAATGCAGGATCGTACCAGCCATTTGCAAGGAGCATTCTTTACATGAGTACACATGAAGTGGCTTTTAGAGGAGCCTGAAGAAATAAAATTGGCAATGTTTACTAAAAAAAAAAGCAGTTGTAAAAGAAGTGCTGGTCAAATATGAGCTAATGATGCATGTATTTGTCTCATATTCTAAAACAAAGCACACAAAAAAATTGCTTAAAGTGAATCATTTAGCTTTCCACTGTTTGCAAGTTTAAAAAAACCCCAAAAGGGTAATTGACACACAGATTTTTTAAAGTTGTGTGAAGAGTCTTTGCAGACAGGTAAATGTCATTCCCTGAATGCAGTAAATAATACAGATGAATCCCTAACAAAGCCCAGTGAAATTACTGAATGCTTCAGGATGAAACTAAATAGATATTAACTTTTAAATACAATTTAACATCAAACCAAACAGCTATTTTCCCATACTCAATATAAGTAAGACATTGTTATATACACACACATACATACATACACCATATGTATATATGAACACACACACACTCATTATCCAGGCACACTTTTAATAGCCTTTTTCTGTGGTTTTTATGTAAAACAGTGGTTATGATTTTCAGTGATTTCTGTTGCTGAATCCAGCTTGAAGGGAACATCCAGGATTTTCACACCCAGATAGCTTTTGCAGTGCCCCAAGCTTTGTGTTAATAACTAAGCTTGCAAAGTAAACTGATTTTCACAAAGTGCTCAACACCAATTCTCTAAATACCAGAATCTCCCGAAAGTATCTCAAATTCGTCTTGGCCAGGCTCACAAGAGGAAGTAGGTAAAGAGAGCAAGTCATGCTAAAGTGATGTTGAAGTGGATGCAGAAAAGTGTTGAAAATGTGAAGAGTGCATTCTCCAGCACTACTCAGCGAAAAGGAAAATGAAAGGTGTTATTCAGACTGAAAAGGTCAGAGGAATATATGTGCATATGTATATAAAAAGATGTGTTAAAGTTTATACACACACACAGCTCCTTTCCTGGCATGTCACAGGACGAACCCCACGTCTGCCATCAGTATCCAACCTCCAGCCAACCCTGCAGAGCAGCATCTTGGAGCTCAGTTAAAAATCCCTCAGATGAAACATCAAACCATTTTTTTTTCAGTCCCATTTGTAGTTAGTTGTAGTTAGAAAGATGCTACTGTGCGTTTGGAGAAGGCATGGGCTCGACTCTGGTGCTTGGGATGTGATTCATGGATGTGTACAGTTTCCATGGGCTTCAATAAATACTGCTGCAACTCGTATGGATGTTTTTGCACGTGTAAGTGGAGAGTCCTTTATTCACTTGAAGGACTGAACTACCATGTAATGAGACTCCCATCTGGCAAAATACATCACATTCTAGAAAGTATGGTTTAAAAGGAAAGCATGTGTATTCTGGAAGTTTTAATTAGCTACATTTTTCAGTCACTCGCTTTTCTACATTTTACCCTCTTATGTGTGTGTTTTCTGCTAAACAGCACCTAAAATATGGTTGAATGTTTCATCAGGGAAATGATTAAAGATCAATCTTACTGTTCTCACTCACAGAAGATGACAGCCTTGTTCTTCTCCCCGCAGTTTGATGTCTCAGGTAATGCTGGGTGACCACCCAACGTGGCAAGTCCTGCTGCACTTTATGGCTATCATATTTCTCCCAGTTGCATTTCATCTTTTCCTTTGCTCTTCTATGCCTGGAAGCAAAGTGGAAAAGAGTCTTCCTGAAACACTGGCCCAGAAGTGAGAGGCCACACGAGACAGACTAAGCTGGTACCATGTGGGTAACTTTTTAGCAAGGACAGAGCTACAAGCCCCAGATCCTTCCCCAGGGACCCCTCAGGGTTTCGTGGCCTCTTAAGCCAACAGCCTCCCCAGTAGCTCTTGCAGGAGTCACACCTCACCTCCTTTCAGTCCGTTGTTCCCAACACAGATCATGCCTTGTATCCACGAATTGGCCCTTAGCTATGATCTTAATATCTGGTTGTGGGGTCGACAAAAATGTGCCAATATTTTTGGCAAATCGCCCTGCAGTGTTTGTGCAGATCTCTGCAGATCATTAACCTTACATCACTGGGCATTGCAAATGTATCTTCATGGTCTCCAAGGTTCAGGTCTTGTCAATCCAAGCATCCAGTGCCAGTACAGCAGCAACTAAATGAAGAATTCTTCTTCCCATCCTCCTGTATGAAGTGAAAACATTGCACCGTGATTGCAACAAAGGGAAAAGGATCAGGAAAAGGGAAAAGAAAACAAGGAAAATGACTTTGAACTTCCATCCCCTGCAGCACGTTGAAGAGCGGCAGCCAAGGCTCCAGAGCTTCATGGGACTACTCCACATCTCACATCCTCCTCCTGTCTTACCATGAGCTCATCTCCAGCTCCTTCCTTGGATCCAACAGGGCTGTCACTGTAGGAAGATCTACTTCCTACCCTGCCAGTCTTATCCAGACACGGTTCCAGAACTGAGGAGGAACACTTCAAAGCAGGTCAAACATTCTCTTTTTTTTTCCTTCATAATAGTCTGCACTTTTTCCCCTCACATCATGCCATCAGACACAAGGATGCACACATTACAGTATCCACACTCAAATGCCAGTAATCTATTAATTTCTGCCATAAACTCAACATTAATCTAGTAAAAGTTTATTCTTTTTACTGGTGTCTCTCAGAAATATCACATGGCTTAGAGGGTGAGTCCCTTGATACTTTGTAATGTATAAACTTTAAATAGATGGAACGATTTGGGGGAAAAAAATCTAAATTTCATACATGCATGTGCAGTATTACAAAGAAAATGGTTCAATTAAGTTTATGGTTTGGCTAGGGGGCCAAGAGACACAAAGCCCCATCCACCTGGTCTGTAACCATAGCAGGATTCAAAACGTCTCAAATGGGAAACTCTGTGTTTCTGCAGTGCCACCTCACCAGCTGAGCTACCTTCTCTCTACCTTTCCCTACAGAACCCCAGAGGAGAAGTTGATTGTGCAGAAGGGCTGATTGACAGCAAGAGTTTCTAAGCCTGGATGCTACTGAGTGGTGTTGGGGACAGTTAGAGTTTTAGAAAATTAAGATGGGATGCTACTTCCTTATCTCTGATTTTGAGGGATATTAAGTCAAGACCCACTTACCCAGTTAGGAAGTAGCTCAGAAGCCTGGTGAACTCTCAGCTACAGCCAAGCACTGATCCTCAACAGGGTATCAGCTGGTGGATGTTGGTTGAAGTTTTGGAGGAAGAGGAAAAAAGCTCCAGAGCCCCTAGAGTAAATCTTGTCTTCTTTTTTTTTTACAATTCTTTTTTTTTTTGACTAGTCCAAGAGATTTTGGTATCCCTGATAACAAGTCAATGTGTTTTGGTATCCCTGGCAATAAGTCAGTGTAAGCTTCTGTGTGCCTGAGACATTCTGTGAACACTTATGGTTGTAACTGTGTGCCTCAACCAAGTAACTGAAGAAAAAGTAACTAAATAATGGCAGCAGTAACAGTTCACATTCATGCTCAACAGCTAGTGTGATCATCACCAGCATCTCAGCCTTTTCTGATATTTTAATTTGCTGTGCTGTTGTAGGAAGCTGGCAGGCACATGCACATCTGTCAACATGATCTTTGTGTGCAATTGTCTGTCCAACTGTCTGCTTCTTTTAGGTCATTTCAAACTGTATCTTACACCTTCTTCTAACACTGAATCTGAATGTATAAACCCTGTAGGTATTAAACGCTCCTAAATCAGTTCCTAAAGCATCCACTGTATCAAGTGGCATTGGATCTGAATTTCCCTGTGAAGAAACAATATGTTTTTATCCAATTTTACCCCAGCTTGGAAGCAGTCTTTACCCTGAGCAACAAGCCTGATATTCACCAGTCCTAAAGTCACAGGACTGCATATTTCTCTGTGTGTGTATGTGTTTGTGTCTACGATTTCCCAATACTCCTGGCTACTGCAGTCAGAGCCATTGAACTGCTCGGCTCTGCATGTAATAAAATGCTGAAGGCATCTGGGTTTTTTTGGACACATGTCTTGGCATGAAGCTGTGCTTGAAGTGTTGGATTCTCTTCGCACAGTTTGGAGACCAGCATGTTTCCAGTGGAGCTGGAAACCTGTAACCACTCATATCCTCTGCTGGGTATTTTGTTAGAGTTTAGCACTGTTTGGGTCTGTTTTCAAGTTGAAAAAGGAAATTTAAGGGGGGAAACCTAAGAAAGAACAGATGTTAATACTGGAATATTAGAGCTAAGAGTTATTATCACAGTTTGGGGAGCTAACGGGCCTTTTTAGGCAAAATTTGGCCTGAAAGCGGCATGAAAGCAAGTGTATTAAGGATTGTAAAAAGAGTTTCCCCTCTCTCCACTACTCTGACTTGTGAAATCGTGTTTCTCTGGTATCTCCAATGGCTCCCATTTAGGCTCCCTGTGTCCTGCTCCCAGTACGCCTCAGTCCAGGGCTGCCCAGGCTGCCTTCAGCAGAAAAAATACCAGCACTTGGCCACCTGTCCATTAAAGGGGATGTTTTACATTTCAGTGTCATGAAGATCTCTATTTCTTATGCATTTTCCATTGTTCAGGGAAGCAGGAAAGTCCAGGAGGCATTGTCCCTGTATAAATGTAAAATAGGGAAACAGATAACCATAAGCTTACCTGTATATCATACCCAAAGCAGGCAGGAACCTTGCACCATTTTGCTGGTCTCCACTGTTTGTTAGCCTCCTTTAGTCCCAAAATACTTTGAAGATGGTTTTGGAGTTACCCCCATGGAGGTGAGATGCTCCCCTGTTCCTCAGCTGTCTGGGAGATGCTGCTCAAGCTGCAGGTGGGGAAGTCAGCAGGACGGGTGAGTTTTCTTCACGCATTCCCAGCTAAACCTGCTGTACAGCACTTCTGGATTTCCAGAGCTGGTGAATGGGCAGGGAGAAGACTCCTGAAGCAGCCCTGTAGTATATCAGCATCTGATTGTAATTCCTGATGGCACTGACAGTAACTTCTTTACTTTTACAGAATATTCCATCTATCTGGGTAGCCAAAGCCATGCAGACGACTAGAAGGAAACATCAATCCTTTTTACTTTTGTTGAAGTGACTTTCACCCTTCTGCTGTTCTATTCTCAGTTACATTTAATTTGTTTTGGTTTAGCACATTTTAGCTGAGCAAACATTTTGTATGTTATGACTTGAGCCTGTTTCAGAATTGTTAGGGAACTCTTTTTTCTTTTTCACAGTTTTTTTCCCAACCTGTCTGTATTCAGCTCACACGCTGGGTTGTATTTAAACAGAAGATCAACTGATAATTGCAACACCACTGCTGGCGTTGCTCTAGCGATGAGGCTGCCAGCATTTCCAGGTTGAATTTTGGCATACAACCTTGCAGCCTGGAAGCCAATTTTATTGAAATGAGTAGAGGGAAAAATCTGGGGTGGTTTTTTTTTTTTTTTTGCTTGCTTGGTAAGAATATAAAAAGACTAAATTTTCAAAACATAAATGAATATTGAAAGTACAGTCCCTGACCTACAGGTATTTTGGTGATGCCTGCCACTGAGCTGAGGTGCCCAGGCTAATATCTGTAGTTGGGATCACCCTCTGCCAGAGCCACCTTTCCCCAGATGAGGGCATTGACTGTGCATTAATTACAAGCTGGGGCATCAGGGATTAACCCAACAAGTGTCTGGAGCCAAGTGCCCACTGCTCCAGCTGAGCCCTTGGCCTGAGCACCTCCATGCAGTCCCATAATGAATCCAGAACAGCTAAAAACTGGTCCCCAGTCCACCCCAGAAACCCCATATTTCATAGTGAGAACACAGTCATCTACACTCAGTTATTGTTTGAAGGCCCATATCCTACCACCTCCTCCTGAAAATGTAAAACCACATACCAGCAGAATACAGATGAATATGTGCACTCACATAATTTTATATTTAAGCCTATGGGATAGTGATAATTACAGTTTTAGAATGGGATCAAAAAGCACAGATCTACAGAGACTCTTTGAAGTCAATATCTATTTATTATAATTACACAACATTTTCCATAGGACCTGAAAGCATTATCCAGGCATTAATAAATTAAAGTTCACATAAGAAAGGCAAGCTTCTCCTGCCAGCATTTATACTCATTTTATGGTCAGGGGATCTGAGAAACAAGGATTTTTGGTGGGTTACCTCTGTGTTCGAGCAGCACCTGGACACGGCTGGTCTTCAGTGGGTGCAGTGGATTGCAGGCTTTCCAGTAACAGCACACTTAGCTCAGTAGTTACCAGATTCTCTTGACTTTATCTCTATTCTCACATCTGGTGCGCTCCCAGTTAGAGATGTCAAAGGTGGAAAATATAGGAATCTAATGAAGCTGCTTAGTTAACAAAACTGATAAGACTTTATATTTAGTATTGCCTTTGTCCTGCAATTTCACTCATTTCATGACTCTGAGTTGTACAGAAGCTATTAGTACACATTTTTTTTTTGTGTATGAGAAGAAGACAGGGTAAGTGAAAAGAGGAATTGTACAGGGTGGTTTAGGGAGTTGAAGGTCTGGGTGGGAGAGCTGGCAGACAAATGTCCAAGTTGTCCACTCCTTTAATTCCTAGATGACAGGAATTGTCCCCAATGAGTGAGGAAGATGCAAAGAAACACACAGCTACCAAACAGAAATCTGAAATGTTTTGGGTAATCTTTTTTAACATGGCATGAAAGTTGGCTTAGCACTTACCACAACCACAATTTAACAGTGAACTATTGTAGTATTCCCATGAAATGGAAGGAAATGCGGGTCTGAATGGAGCTGTGCTGATCTATAACCAATGCATTATTCAGAATAGCTCCTCTGGCAAGAGGAATGGCTTGAGCCAGTGTTTTCTGCAGAACTTTGATGCTGAGGTGAGGGAGCCCTGGCTCAGGCGGCTCAAGAAGGGTATGGAATCTCCTCCTCAGGAGGTTTTCAAATCCACCTGGACACGTTCCTGTGCCCCTTGAGTGAGAGGAACCAGCTTTAGCAGGGGCTTGGGCTAGAGCAGCTCTGCAGGGCCCTTCCAGCCCCTACCGTTCGGGGATTCTAAGATTCTGGGACTCTGCAATTCTGTAATTTGGGAAATCAACCTTGGCTCTCACAGCTGGTCCTTTGCTGGTCTTAAACTAGAAGAAAGCAAGTAATGTTTTCCTTGGGTTGGCAGAGGGCAGTATCTCTCCTCTCATACTCAATGGACACCTCTGTGACAAGCTTCGTGCTGGCACGAGGATCAACGTTGGCAGAAGCACAGTGCAACAGCGTCCTGCTCACCTTGGTCTTGCTTGTGAACCCAAAGAGCCCATACACCCTCTAAGACAGAGACCCATAGGATAGGCTGCCACAAACTTCCTCTGCTGCGATTTTCCCTGTTTCATTATGTTTGACATTTTTGAGACTGAGCTTTGTTACAGACTATTAGCCTATGGCAGTAGGCTGGGGAGATAAGACTTCATCATGCTATAAATCACACGAAAGCGTGTGAAAATGTGAAATTTGGGGGTTGCATGTGCAGCTCTGGTTGGGTTCGCCTGAGCCTCGTACCCATTGCAATATTTCAAGTGACTCGTAGTATAAGCCAACGCTGCAGCTTGCAGGGAAATGAGTTTGGTGCCTTGTGTCTGAACAGCAACACTATTAAAGTTTTGTACTTAGCATAGTTACTGACTTTGTGGGATCACTGTAGCAAGTTTTAAATGATGCATGAAATGAAGAATTCCTGCCCATCCTAAAGAGAGATAATGCAGATAATAGACTGCCTTGCGATCACAGCTGTGCAGTGTTTTTTTGTTCTGCTCACAGAAATGCCCTCCAAACCCCAAAGTAACAGTGTATATAATACATTCACAGGGTGAGGGATTTTTCTTCATTGGTTTCATGTTATCCATTCTTCCTCTCCTCATTCATATGTACATTCAAGGAAGGCAGAGTGTACGGACTGTATGGACGCGGATGCCCAGAGCCCATTCCTCAGCCCCAGACTCCTAAGGATATTTGTGCTCCTCTCCATCATGGAGGTGCTGTAATAATTTTATAGCTGCTGCCCAGATGCTATTTCACCTCAGACTTTAAACCGTCACAGTGGGCAGCTGCAAATGCTCCAAGCAGGGAGAAGCCCCGACCTGCTGCACCACATGCCCGTATGGTACAGCACACCTAAATCAGCAAGCAGCAGGACCAGCTTAGAGTATTTTGGCCAGCAGACCTCCCTGCCTATCTACAAAGGTTTGTGCAGTCGTTCAGGATTCAGTGGTTCAAACACAGAGAAAAAAATCCAGACATGAAACATAAGCCCCTACCTTAGCAACACCTACAGTCGAGATCTGGATTTGGCAAGCGTGGACCAGGCACATCTCTCATCCCAGTTCAGGAATGTGGATGAATGTGCAGGTGGACAAAAACAGTTGCAGTGTTACAGTTAATGCAGGTTTTAATCGCTCAGGTTTCACCCTCTTGGGCATTTTGTCACGTCACGTTTGCTGAAAAAGTCACATA
>NC_084766.1:37380000-37420000 GCF_028858725.1 Colius striatus
GCAATGATGCTGGGACCATTCCTCTGGCTAGCATGGGGAAGGAGGGAAGCGTCGTGGCCTTGCCAAAAACCTGCTGCTTCCCTGGGGCCAAGCTGGGAAGGCTCCTGGCAACGAGCCTAGGTTGAGCAGCCAAAATCTGGCCTGAGTTTGTGAGAGCACTTTGGCCCCTCACTGTCCTGCACAAACACCCTTTGCAGCCTCTGTGCACTTCTGGGACATCACAGGAATCTGCTCACAGTGCAAACCATATGAACGTCTCAGGCATGTGGTAGAAAGGAGTAAGTCTGGTTATAAGCATTCAGAAACACTACAGCTGTGCAGATAAGTGTGTGTAAATGTGCCTGGGGTTTTATTCTAAACAAATAGATCTTTAGCCACTGTGTTAAATACAAATCTACCAGACTGGACCCACATTTGGAGATGACAAATGGGCATATTTCTAGCTGATGTCAGAGTATTACCAAAGTGTTTCTATACACCCAATGCTCCAGACACACAGATGAAGCACTGAAATAGATCTTCCACCTGGCTCCCTGTACTCATCTTGGACCATGTTAACACGTTATGCACTGGTTCCCATATAACTGGGAAAAAAAATCACCCCATATTATAGCATTGGGTATGACCTCACCAACATATTTAACACCAGCATCCTCATTACATATCAAATCAGCCTTCACGAGAACAAGCTGCTGGTTTCACAAGGCACTTTCGATGGAAATGAGCTCCGAAGAAGGAAGCTGTGGGAGTCTGTCAAGCACGCAGTAAACTCAAGTCTGAAGCATGGCATTTCCTGATGCAGATCCTTAATTACAACAACAGAATAGATAGTGTGGAGGAGGAACTTTTACAGCATATTAAAGAAAGGAGTGATATGTGGTACAGCCGTCTGGATTTCCTTAGAAATATGAAGCAGTATCATTTATTAATTATGCTGAGGTAACTGGGAAGAGATTTAAATATAGAAGTATCATCTGAAACTAATAATTGGTTGGAATGCTATCTCACACACACACACAGCCACACACATCCCCCTTACTCTGCTGCTATAGAAATTACCAACAAAATCTATTCTGCTTCATTTCCCATGACACTAAACACTTGGAATATGGCTCCACATCTTCATATTATTGAAAGACGAAGTGACATTATGAAAAAACCTTAGGCAGGTCTCTCTTTGCAAGTAAGCAATGCTGGCTATGTCTCCTTAAATATGAAGACTCCTTGCTTTAGCACCTGAGCAAGATGAAGGACTTATTGCACAAAGCTGGCCTCATGCTTTGGTCCCACAAGCGACTTGTCAAAATAAGGAATCAGAAGCTATCATTGGTTTTCAGCTTGTAAAGTGAGCTTCTGGAGTTGTGGGTAAACTGTCATGCAAATAAAACAAAACAGTGTAAATCTGACCTGGTATCACGTTATTGAACAATGTGGGAATAACTCTTGGTTAAGTCTGATGGTCACTTGCAAAGGGCAAGTATGTACATTACACACATGCTCTAGGATAGCTGTCTCTGGATACACTGAAAGCAAGAAGAAATGGAGCAACTACTCCCCTAAAAACCTCACCTGGAAATACCCTGCCTGGTGTTAAACTGAGAAATGTCTCCATCAGCCTTGGCTGGATGAGCTCCCAGACTGGTAACTGGTGGTACAAAGAGCAGCTCTTCGTTCATCACATGTTGACTACTAAACTGATATGGAAATTCCCATTGAGGAAGCAACATAATGAAGAGAAAAAAAATCATATTGTTCTCCAGCAAAAATGATGAATTTTTGATGAATCAAAGTCAGAAAGAAGGTACCAATGCCAAGTTACAAATGTTGTTTTGAATAGACAATTTCAGTTATTAGTTCAACGTATTTCTCTAGCTGTATGTGTAACATCTCAGTTAAAATAGATAGAACGCTGTAAGCCTTAAACATCTAGAGTATAATTGTTGAGACAAAGTGAATCCTAGGTTAAATCTGTTGCTCTAGCCTTACAGCCCTGTGGACAGCAGATACTTGACAGATGTCTGAACATTCTAGGTTATAATATCCAGCCCCACTCAAAGGCTACAGTAGGGCCGGCCAACAGGTACAGGATGAGTGTACAACAGGATAAATGACACTTTCTCACACATTCTCCAAAGGGTCATGAGAGATTTATTTCTGTTTTACAACCTCTAACAATCAGTTTTATTTTTGATGGCTACCTGAGCCACTCATTTCTCCTGAAAACATGCAAAATGATTCTCCAAGAACCATGCCAGGCAGCGTAGGAAACGTGCTGCAGAGTGGTTGTTAAAGATAAGTTCCTTAGAAGTTTGACTTGGCATTCTTCAATTACTAGCCTAATTATTCTCCTATTATTTAGGCAGAGAGCCAAAGGTTTCCTGGGTGCATAGGAAGTTAATAGGGGAGATGAAGCAAGATTGTGAGGCCATGTCAGCGTATGTTCATTAAAGCCCAATTCCTACAGCATTAAACTTACTGCTCCAACAAAGTACTTCTGGGTCTATGTATTTAATGATAAAAAATACAGCAGAATAATTATTTACAATATTTCCTGACCCAGGGTTTTTTTTGGGTCATTTGTTCAGAGCTGTATCTATTAGGGAAAAAAAATAGACAAATTCATTGGGAGATGTACAGAAAAGAATGTGATGCCTCCTGTTCATTGCTAGAAGGAAATTAAGGAGTTTCCAAAAGCTTGCCAGTAATCCCCACTGCTTTCTAGCGTTCAGCACTGGATATATATAATTACATATGAAAAAATTACATCTGAAGAAAGTTATTTAAGTTGCAAAGCCAAGGACTTGAAAGTTAAGAAATGCCATTTTTACAATTGCCCGTGCAATCCCGATTCCTCCCTCTTATGTATCCAACTTCCAATATTAAAAGAGAGGCAATGGGAAAATATTACGTGCTTATGTAGTTAAAGATTGCATCGTAATACGTGTGCTTGTGGGAGCAGAAATAAGGTTGCAGACGTACGTAGCTGTAAATCTGGCATTCCTTAACATACAGATCCTGCCTATACAAACTAAATAACTTCCTTTAAACATAATTTTTATGTCATTTCCTGTTTTGTTTAGTTTCTAAGGAAATATATAAACCCAATCGTCTTGAGCCCAGACCCTACTCTTTGTTTTTCTCTGTCTCTCACACTTGCTCACCTTCTTTTCCTTGCAGGAGATGGAAATTTCCTCCCATAGAGGGCCCCTGGGGGTTTTAGGGGATGCTGGGGCAAGGTGGAAGGTTTGGGGTGGTGCTGGCCTGGTGAAGCCATGCTGGTCCCCATGACTTACCAATGTCCTGCCCAGGATCAATATCAGCCTCTTTGGCATTCAACCAGCAACCACCTGCGACCCAGGAGCCAGAGGAGGGAAACGGGGCTTTTTAACAACAGTTTATAGCTCAGTTAAACCTGAAAAACATTTTATGGGACTTAGAAGAGGCACTTCTCTGGCCTAAAGGCTTTCTCTCTGCCAAATTTCAGGAGTCTGCTGCAAACTATGCAGTTGCTGGAGTTTATCCAAAAGGAAAGAAGCACCCAGAATTTACCCCAGCATGAAAGGTTGAGCAGCCAAACAGCTCCAGTTGAGACACCACAGTGGGGTACAACAGCTCTCCTGGGGCTTTTTGAACTCATAGGAGTTTGCCATTGGTGACAGATGAAGAAGAGGCAGGTCCCTCAATTTCCAACACCAAGAGGAGTCCTGTGCAGTCCCCAAGGCCCAGCCCAGCACCGGGTATTGCCACGGGAATGGGACGGGGAGTCAAAGGATGAAGAGAAGGAAAAATCTATTGCAGATATTAGAAACTAATCCAAATCCTTCCTGGCAAATCTGCTTATTTAATACGTTCATTTAAATTCATTTCACAGTCAAGGAAAATGAGATTTTTTAAAAAAATAAATGTTTATTAATGAAAGTTGTGAGAAAAATAAATCTACTATCCTCCCCACCACCCCCCTCAGTATAGAAACATGAGCTGTATTCAGCATTAAATGTAAAAAGTCTATATTTCTCTATTTTGCAAAAGGCCCTAGCTAAAGCAGGATTTCATGGCTCACCAATAAACAACTTTCTCAAAAGCTTTTCCATTGAAACTATGGAGGGAAAAAAGGAAAAAGAAAAGGTAGGCAAATCTCCAGTATGACATCACAGCACGTTAGGAATATATCCAACCTCAAAGAATTTTTATTAACCTCTCACTGTTTCCAAATTCAAAAAATTTCTCCCCAAACCAGCATTCAGAGTCCAACATCAGAAGCTGCAAAATGTTACTGGCCATTACCCCACGGGACTTACAGCAGGAGAGACACATCAGCTTGCATGCCTTGTATTTTTTAGTGTACAGTGTGGTTACTTGAGTAAAGCCTCGAGTCCCACATCTCTGCTTAAATCTGCAGGGAACGGTAACAAAGGATTTGGTCTTGGACTTTATTTGGCAAAGTAACTGCACTCTGTGCAATGCACTACCAAAAGAAACCATCCTCATCAGCCAGCCCAGAGCATCTCCTGCCATCCAAAACCTTTTTCCCTGAGACATAAAGTGGCCTTTCCACACAATATTGGCAACCTGTCTTAAACATTATTTTGGATGTTTTATTCTATTTGTTTTCCCACAGATCATGCTGCTTTAAACCACAGCTACACAGCAGCTCACGGGTGTACTGGGTCTGTGGGAGCCTGCAGAGCAGGGGGACTTGTGTCTAACCTCTGCAGCAGCCCAGGCTGCTGGGGTGGGATGCCAAAGGCTGAGCATCATTGCTGCTGGCTCTGACCCTGGTCTTGTCAAGAGCCTCAAATGCAGGTGTTTGAGAGGTTACTGCAAGAGAATACAACTGTACCCGCAAACCAGAAGCCTAAAAGGGAAAAGAGAACTACACTGTGTTAACTAAAAGCTGTTGTAGAAACCACACAGCATGTGCAAGTGATTAGATTATGTTTCACAAGAGCCTGATTCTGAGCTAATTTTCGGGCCACTGATCTCATCACGTAAAAAAGGGGCCTCAGCCTTCCCTAACTGTGAGGCAAAAGAGAGCCTTGGCAGAGAAAGGGCTGCAGAGTCACGCATGGAGCTGTGCAGTGACCCATGCAGGAGCTTCACCAGCTCCTTCAAACCCCACTAACACCTACTGCTCCACCTCCAACACCTCCCGGCCTCGCAGCTGTAAAACAGCGCAGCTGCCAACATGTCAGGGACACCTACCAGCTCCTAAAACACCTGCTCTGAAATATCTGCTCTCTGCAATTAAATATTTAGATGATGCTTCATTTATGAAAATTGGATTTTAGGAGTGAGTTAGGACTAACTTAATTATTATACTAAAATATGAAAATTATAGTATATTATTAGAAACATATTTTTCTGGCAAAACTGTGTTTGCAATCTAGCCAGGGGAAAAAAAAAAAAAAGAAAAAGTTATGAAATCGACTTTTTATAGTAGGTGTTAATTCTGAATAATTAGGATTAGGCACCGGGGATTTGCAACCCAAATAAAAATTACCTAATTAACCCTTATATTGGCCCTAACAGAGAAGCCAAATAGTTCAGCAATAAAAAAAAAAAGAAAGGGGAAAAAAAAAAACCCTCTCCTCCACATACATAAGTGAATATCTAATAGTCTAAAAGCAAAATGGAATTTAAAGACACTTCCTGGAAAATATTTACTAACCTGACAAAAGCCATCCAGGCAGCTGGGATTTGGATTTGCCGTGATGTGAACAATATGATCCAGATATTTTATGATCATGCAGCCAATTAGGAAGTGTGAAATCATCTCAGGTCTTTTTTATTGACATTCTTTTAATACTGCTGCTACCTTCTCCTATTTCCTTTCATAATAATTATTAGTCTTACATGGACTGTATATATGTCTTTTTTAGTCTAGATTTTCTCAAGTATCCCATGACATGTCCAGGAATCACTGGGATTAAGACCTGACAGCCTCTTGGCCAACATCCTGACCAGCAGGGACACAAAACAGCAGGGGCCAAAGCTCCTTTGAAAGTCCAGCACCCTGGGCATTGCTTCTAAGATGGCCAAGAGCCGACACAACCACCTTTCCCTGCAAAGATCCTCTGAAGAAATCCTGGGCAGTGGCACATCATAGCGGGGACAAAAAAGGAGGTTCTCATGGCCAGAAGCAGCATTACTGGAGCAGAAAATAATTTTCTTCCTCAGTCAAGGACAAGGGTGGATACTGTAGACTTGTGCCAACACTAACAGTGCTGGAGAAGACCTCCAGTTCATTTCTCTGACCAAGGTGTAATATTCAATACACAAATCCAAGGTAAAAAGACTCTGTTCCAGTTCCATATGTTTCAAAGCTTCTTGTATTTTCATTTCATAGACAGACTTGGCAAACTGCAGCAATGTGAGCTAGCATTCATATGGAAACAAGAACTGGCCAAAGCTTGAGGTTGCTAGGGTTTGAGATGCATGCAAATTCAAGTCAGACCCTTTTAGATAGAATCAAATTCTATGAGCTAAGGAAGCACGGAGGCATCCATCCAGCTTTTCACAGCCATAGGTAAAACATGTCAAACAGGTCTCAGATTGATAGAAAAATGTGACACTAGCCCCACTCTGTACGTGCAGATTCTCCTCTCCTTTTGCATGTGGAAGGACATACATTGCTAACTAAATTACCTGTATGAGAGCAGCGTGATGCTATTGACAGTCTACATGAATTGTGTGAATACTGAACTATGCTGGCATAAGTGAGATGAAGTTTAATGTCTAAAGGACTTCATCAGATTAATATTTAACCAACAGTAATTACCACCCTTATTAAGAACTAGCTGAAGCATTGGTGTTTACAGGCAAATGCAATGTACGTGAACATCGGTACAGTCAGGTGTAAAAGAAAGCACAAGCTTCCCAATACCCTTTATGGGTTCCTCTCGTTCAAGTAACCATGAACAGCACTGGTAAAATAACTTCAGTTGTAAAATATTTCAGCTCAGGAAAATGTATTGTACAATTTACCTGAACACTTGCTGTCTTAACATTAAAGAATTCCCTTCTTCCTCCATTTTGCTTAAACCCTGAGTCTGATGTGTCTCTCCAGATTGGGTATACAATGGGGACAGCACCATCCTGGATTTGCTCTACATCCTGCAGCAGGGAGATAAGATATATCTGCTACTGGTGTACCTTGGGGAGGTGCAGGAGGAATTTCATGCTGGCTCTTGTGCAGGGTGAGCATCCAGCCCATGCCACAGTCATCAGTTGGCAACTCTCTAACCTCATGCCTTGTGAGTGCTCTCCCTCCAAGGCTTCCTCCAGCTACCATTTCAGGCAAGCCAGCAAGGTGCCCCAAATCCCTCAGGGTGCCATTATGGTACCCACTGCTCTCCCAGGTGCCAGTTGTTACCACCCTGCAGAGGCTGTGAGCAGAGTCTCCTCACGGGACTGCACAGCCCCGCTGTGGGATCACTGCAGGGTTGACAACTGCAGGCCATGCTCTGCCTCCCAGGAAAACAGGGATTTTGCTCAAGGTTTATAGATTCAATCAAACGTCTTCCAGTAATTCCCATGGAAGGACTCTATATACATGAGGCTGAAGCCTTAATTTTTTAAGTTTGCTTTTCCCCTGCTGTACAGATTAAATGCATAATTTGATTTCATTTCATTCCATTTAAAAATGATTAATCTTATGAAAAACACCACACGAGTAGTCCCAGCTCAGTCCAGCTGGACAGGTGCATCTCAATTGAAAGCAGAACCTCATCGCTCACCTGGATTTCCCCTCCTTTTAGGCACCAGGAGCTCCAAGTCCTGCACCCGAAATGTTGTTCCCAAAAGAAAGGACAGCCCAAGTCCCCAAGAGCACCAACACAAAATGCAAGGCTCCATTTTCGTCTGCTGGCAAGTTGCCTCCTGAAACATAGGCTGGATTTCCTTCCCCTTAAAATCTGGAAACAATATGAATGAGAGATAACTTGCAATCCTTAATGCTTTCCATCCTCTTTGCAAAATCTTTTCATAATGCTCAAATAGTTGGCTTCCAGTGATGATATTATAATGATCCTGGGGAGCACTGAGAAACTGAGAGTAAATTCAAGTCAAATACATTTTAGAAAATTAATACAATATCACAGACCTTATATTGAATAATTTTCATTACAGGAAATAATTCTCTTACTGGGAAAGAGCAATAACATGGTGATTGTTGATGTTGCCAGTGCTCTTTTGTTGTGTTTTTTTTTTTAAACCCATAATACTTAGGCATTAAATTGTGCCGTTATAGTTGCTCGGCAACCATAACTTCTGCACACACACCTCCCATGGTTTTGTGGCAACAACAATCTCATGATAACAAGGGGATGGGTATATTTTTTTGCAATCAAGATTCTTCTTGATATGTAAATTTACTCAACATTTTATGCTTTATGTATGGGAAAAATTAAAATAATTGTTTCATTTGAGTAACGAGCCTGAAGTGTTGATTTTGGGTTTAGGATTGTGGGAATGGATCTCCTGAAAATCTGATACCCCTAAACAGATCCACTGGCATATAGTAAAACAATTCTGTTCTCTTTGGAACACTTACTATTTACATATCTCAAATATGAGATACAAAACAGGAGTGGTGAGAGCGTTCCGGGTGCGTGGGTTTGAGTTTTGGAGAGGAAGAGTGAATGGCTATTTAAGACAAAAGGAGAAAAAAAACCCCAAAAATCTGGGAAAAACAAAGTAAATTCTATGCCTGCAGATCAGGACAAAGTTAAGTTAATCTTCTCAAGAGGAACCTGATCCTCCTGGGTACATCTCCCAAGAGTCAGTGCAGGACACAATCTAGTGCAGGTGCACAATCCAGTTTCTTCTTCCTCGGTATCTGGGAAGATGAGTGTCAAATTTATGTGGCACCACAGAAGAGGAAGCTGCTATGCACATCAAAGAAGTAATTTTCCCTGTTTCATCTTTCCCTAATCAGAATAACCTCAGACTTCTGGAAAGTCTTGCAAGTACATGAACATCAATGTCTCTTTATTAAGCTACAAATACTCTGAGTTGAGCCTCCTGCTTTTCAGATGCTGCTGTTGAGTACTGATGTCACCATTCCCATACTGCATGCCCTCAGCCTGGCTTCCTACCAAACCATGTTGCTTTAAGAACTGGACTTTTCTACTGTCCTGGGGCCACCACAAAAGATCTCTCTGCCAACCAGCAAGACAGGAAAGCAAGCAAATCTGCCCCATATTTTTTTGATCAATAGACAGTAATGACAACATCCTCCTGGTCCTGCACCAGGACACTGCTGCACATCTTCCCTAGTCACCTGCAGGAAGCCCAACCTCACCCAGCCCTCCCTGCTTCCCAGAACTGAAAGCGTTTAGAGAAATGCTTTAGCTCAGATGTGCCATCAGAAGTGGCAGCGCAGAGAAGCTGCCACATCACGGCAACGCGCTAAATGTTTCCCCAAGGATGTCATGGTCTGGGTTCCAAATATAATTAGGAGAAATTTCAAACACCGCTTTAGATTACGTATACAGTGACATGCAGTACTGACATAACTATAGAGAATCTTTCTTAAAGTCTTTAATCATCAAGTCATATTTTGTCTTCTTTACTTATAGGTCATTTCTTTGACAGAATAAATTATGATGAGCCTCTTAGTTTAAATGTAAAATTTAGCAGAACTATAGTGTCGCTGCTCTCTGTGTTCTTCCTTTCAGTATTTCCCTTTCA
The DNA here is from genome assembly GCF_028858725.1 of Colius striatus. NCBI lineage: Eukaryota > Metazoa > Chordata > Aves > Coliiformes > Coliidae > Colius > Colius striatus. Next base: position 37,389,691 of record NC_084766.1, read on the forward strand.
TTAAAACTGCCTTTGAAATCTTTTACCCTCTACTGTATCTGAAGCCCAGTGAGGACACTCTAATTTCTGAAGCCCTGCCTGTGCTGAAGGAAAACGTGGAGGCTTCGGCTCCCGCATCATCTGGGTTTCTGCCTTTTTATTTTTTAGGCTACTGAGATCACAGAACTTCTGGTACACACCAGCCAGGGAGGAGAGCGCCAGAGTACGGGATGTGCTGGGAGGCTTTTCAATGGAAACTGCATTTTCTTAGAGCACAGTTCTCCCAATATGTGAGGAACGGGACCAAATAAAAATAACCATTTTTTAAGGCATATCTCTCCCATCCTAAAAATTTTATATGCCATGTCTGTATGTGCATATATAAAATATTTGCTCTGAACAAGCAACTTATGAAATTCAACAGGCTCAGCCCTTTTGAACATCATAAGCTTTGCTGGCCAGGCTCATGTATTCGTGTATAATTTTCACTGCCTCCAGCAATCGTTTTTCTGCTCAGTTCTCTTTGCTGCTCAGAAGCGTCTGCAAAGTGCACAACTGCTATATGCACATCCCAGATCGTGCCACGCACCAAACCCACTGTGTAAGCACTCTGATTATCAAAGTGCATGCAAGGGACTCGCCAGCTTCCCGCCTGGGATCGTACTGGGGATGAAATGCTCACCAAAGTTGGGACAGTACTTGGCTCGTGCTACCACACTAAACTACATCCAAACTACCACGGATAAGCACTTTCTCACAGTATTTTCACAAGACCCTGGGTGCACATTAAGAGGCACAGTACATTTGTTAAAAGTGACACCAGCACTGAAGGAAAAAAACAACGATAAGAGAAGAGGTGGGAAAAAACAGAAGAAATCATAACTGACCAAATATTACATTGCTAGAAACAGCTTCATCTGCTCCTGCAGTTTCACTTTGAACAACACAATGCCAACAATAAGAAGGGTCATAACAAAAAGTGTTAGACTTGCCAAGGCAATATTTCACTGGGCTGAAGCGTTTTATTACACAGCCAGAGAGATTGTTTAAGTGCTGAATGTTTTGCAAGTTAAATCTCTATAAATATGATTGCAACATGCAAAGAGTGGCTTAACCATAATGGTTAGCAACTCCCACCCTATGTCCTATAGAAAACTAACATTGCATCAATGTTTTATAAAAACAGGAATTTACAATCTTCTGGAGAGGCTGAAGTTACAACGCTGTTGGACCAATACTATAAAACATGAACGAATTCATCCTGCTGCAGTAATTCTGCTACCCTGACACAGGGTTTCCTTAAAATTATGCATCTGCACATGTTTAGAGATGCTCATGATCCTTCTTGATTTAATCCTCCCAAAATCAGACCATTTCCTTTGGACCTTGGTTGATTTTCAGCTGGGAAAACCAAAAAAGGTTACTACTTTTGAGCTGGAGTCTCTGTGATTCCTCATTTGGCAGAAGGATAGAGCATCCACAGGAAATCTATGCCATAAATTTGAGAACCACAATTCTAAATTCCTGACTCCACAGCACCTCAGAGTTGGGGCAGCAACAGAATTAAGGAAAATGGGCTTGAGGTAGATAAAGTTGCAGATCTACAGTTCCCACATACTTCCTCTTTCACATCTCCTGCCTGTCTCCGAATCTCTGTTCCAGAAACCTCCTTCCTGAGCAGGATTTCCAGTAAACACTGAGTGTGCAGCCCTTGGAGGTCTAAACTATTAATTCTGACTTCCCCATGTGAAAAAGCTGCAGCAGATCCTGTAAAGCCCTTTAGGAAGTTAGGTGTCCAGTTCCCAATATCCAAGACACAGAAGAAAAACAACAATGAAAAAAAGGCAATTAGGGACTGCAAACTCCCTCTTAAAAGTTATGTACAAGACTCTTAAACCTGTACTGACTGATCAGATCCTATGGGAGGACTTTTATCCTCCAGAGGTTCTCACATTGTAGTTTGAGAGGCAGAGCAGCTAGAACATGGCTTACTGTTGTGCAGCATGGCATGAAGCAGCATATAGCAGAACAGATACAACCTCAGTTAGTTTTCAAAGTCCCTTTCACGGAAAAGATCACATTAAGAAGAGGGGCGGAGAACTTTTCCTCAAATAAGGCCAGAGGATGACATTTCCATTGTAAGTTCCACAGCAATTTGTAAATAAATATACCTAGTAACTAGTAATTAATATTTTACTAGATAGATGACTCATGCTCACTAAATTACCGTGCATTAATATGCCATTAATATGCAGCAGAACTTATAGTTCAAAGCTATCAGCAGTGTAAACATATGTTCACACACTCCAGCTCCATGTACTCGTGTATCTACATTCAAGGACTGCCATACAAATCCATCAATGATTTAGGGGGCTGCAAACCATAAGGTCTTTCAGCTGAGCTTATTCTGACGATGGGATGAATTTGCTTCAGCCCACAAGAAGGCAGATCCATCACTGTGGAGCTGTTTTTTGCTCTCTGCTGATTAGCAGTGGGCAGAAAGACTCATTTTCTGACCACTACAGAAACATGAGGCTATCTAGCAACTGAAGAGGAATTGAGCATTCCATACACAGATAGGAGCCTGCCTTCATCCCAGTCAGTGCACATGTCAAACCAATCAATACTGTGACACAACTGCAATAAGCAGAACTAACATCATCCTGTACAGGTGAGGACACAGCACAACATGTGTGCCCTGCAAGAACAGTCTCCTTTCCACCCTTTTGCCCAGGGTTATAGGTTAAACCAAATACTTCTGACTTTCAGCTCTACAAGAAAGCCTCCTATTACCACTTTGGCCTCTTTTTCTATGTCCTTGTGTGCCCATACCTCCATAATAGTAGAGCCTTTTGCCTTCATTATTGAGCCCACCCATACAAAGCTGCAAAGCATGGGTGTACTTCCTCCCATTTCCCATTTCTCTTGATTAATTCTTGTTTTAGAACAGAACAAAATACAGTACCTGGTGTTAAGGTGATGACCAGACAGTAGAAAGCACTGAGGATCAGGAGGACATTAGTGCAGAACCTCCCTTGAAAAGAGCATTTGTAGCTACTTATACTTTCAGACACAAAGCTGAAAGCAACTTCACTTTCTTCAGGATCAAATCTGCATCTATTCAAATCAAATCCATGCCCATCCAGGCTAAAAGGGCAGAGAAGGAAGCCTTAGTAATTTTGGGATGGATATCAGTAGGGCAAGAGAGTCTTGATGGTACCTTCTCCTTACAGCCACCCTGACCATCTCCCAAGGCAAGTACTCACCTGAACATGCATCAACAATCAATTATAGTCAGCACCTCCTACACCTGGCACCACTCTTTTATAGCCCTTAGACACCTTAATAGCCTATCAGAGGTCAAAGAAATCATGACTTGTCAATTATTTTCCCTGGAAAGTCCTACCTTCAGCCCCTTAACTGGTAAACACAAGGGCATTGAGGAGCCACTAGGTACTTTTCACTCTGGCTCTAACTTAAATGCATATTTGAACCAAAACGTGTATTTTATTGTTTCATTGGGCAGTGATTAACCTTCTCATTCACTGCCACATAGCACTGACTTTGTCTGACAGGATATGTTGGCAACTAATTCCCTGACAGGCAGAGGACAAATGTTGTCCCACAGTCCACAGCTGTCTCTACCTCTTCTCCAGCTGCCTCTGGGGTGCATGATGCCTTTTATGAAATGTTTTAAAGGGCTTCACCGAGCTATACAATGTGAGCATAAAACTTTTTGGTTAAAAGATCAGCCACACTGCTTGTTTCAGTCTCCATTCCCATTTATAGAGCACACAAGGATACTTGCCTTTTGCTGCCACAAGTTCAGTATCGCTAGAGGGGCTGTGCTGAAAACTTCACCTTAAAAATGTCAAAAGAGCTTGTTTTTCAAAATTGGAGAGGAGAAAAACACATCTGAGATTGTCTGTGGGATTTTTCCAGCTAAGCTGGAAATTTGGTAAATGCATGCTGTGTACCAACAACACAAAATGCACTTCTCTGGGTAGAGGTTTTCCATAACAATGCTCTCAGAAATTGCATTAAATTTCAGATATTATCCCTGGTTTTATAGAATTGCCCACAGAGACAGACACCAACAGCACTATTAAGTATCAAGAAAGTACCAGGCTTGTTACAGGAGCTTTATGAGAGCCAAGGATCAAATATTTTTTCACAGTTTTATGTGGATAGTTTCATGAAAATTGATCAGGTCTAAAAAGTCACAGTCCAAATGAAGCTAAGGTTAAAGATAATTTATACATGATATTCCTAATTTTATTCTGAGCCCTTTTATTACTATGTAGGCCTTTATGACTTTAAAGAAAATGTCAGTGGCAGCAAATGACATTGTACTGAATAATCTAGTTATGAGGGAAAAGACATTTAAAACTATTCCATATCAGCTTTGCTCTGTTCTGCTGAACTTACACTTTTATCCCACACAGCTGAGCAAGACTCCTCTCTGTATTTTTAAATCCTCTTCACGGTTGCTTTACAAACCAATGTCTATTCTTCTTCTCTTTTTAATTCTTTTGAAATTTCATGTTTTTTTCTCTTTTTTTTTCTAAACAAACCGAGGGAATTCAGTTGTGACCTCACATGTGCAGGAGCTTAGCACCATGTGTGTTGCTGTTTGGGCTCTCCAGCCCAGACTTGAATATTTAGGACATGGGAAAATTTCCTTGGTTGCTGGTGTTTGTGCTGCTTGTGTCCTTGAGAGCAGCTTCACAGCAGGGACATCAATCGGAGACACATTTCTGCAGCTCTTTAAGTGGACAGACAAGGTATTTCCTTAAATTGCTGCCTGTAGAATGCTGGGAATGGAGATGGGTTTGATGTGCATCTTCAGCCTTTCTTCAGAGCAGCCCATTTCCCAGTTTGCAGGATTTGTTCCCACCTCTCCCTTTCCTCCTTTTAATTAGTCTCCAAATACGAAACAACAGAAACAACAAACCTGCAAGTTTTTATGGATATTTAAGGTGTCATTACAGACTTTGGCTTGCTCATCTTTCAGATGGGTGTCTGCCTCATGCCAACAATGTTTGCAGCTTTTGATTTTTTTCCAACAAGAAAAAGTGGCAGCAATGCAGAGTGATGCATCAAGCAGACTACTGACACCCCTCTGAAGCTGACGTTTGGTGCCTGGAGAAGGTCCAGAGGGGCACCTTTTCCCAGGAAGGCTCCCAGGGGGTTCCCAGAGGATTATCCAGACCAGAGCACTGTCCCTGACGATCTCCAGGAAAAGGTCTCCTCATATTGGGACAACCCACCCTGTTCCTACAATAAGGACAAGATCTCCTCATTGTGGAACAGTTTGCTGTGGCATGAAAGACCTGCCCAGAGAATGTTGTCCAGGCATGTGTTCCCAAACACTGTGGATGCTTAAATTAACTGACATCAACAAAAGTACCTAAAATCTATCAGGGAGATTCTCTGAATACTTAGAGATCTCGATGCAAACTGTGTTCCTTGAAGCATTTTGTCTTTGATATAACAGAAGGATGAACACATAAATATGGCTTAGGTGCAGTCTTGTAATTGTCACAAATGAAGCTTATACATGAATATCGGTCGTTGTGCTGGAAACAAAGAGCATTTTCATATAACTCGTTGTGACTGGATTTCAATTGCTTAAAAAGCACCTGATGTTAAACAGCTTGCTGCTCTCTCTGTGTGTACAATTCCTTTCACAGGGGAAAGAAATGAGACTTCTTACCATCAGCAGTCCTTCCAAATTCTGCCACTGTCTGAATCAACACTACCCCTGTTTTTCCAGATGCTTGTTTGAAAGGCAACTGTTATTGCATGTCATGGTTGTGTTCATAGCTGAATAAACACCTTCACAGGTGCAAAAAGATCCAAAGGCTGCAGGAGTTGCAAGGCTGAAAAAGCAGAAATTGTATAACAATGTCACAGAGAAAGGAGATGGAGAAATACAATATTTTCCTGTGTCTTAAGTGTAACACTTGATTAGCTCGAAAAGCAGCCAGAGTCCTGTGTCCACGCACATGATTTAATCAAAAACGTGGTCTTGTTTGAAAAGTGATTAGGTAAAAATGTCACTGATTCCTGAAGCAAATCTTCTCACTGAGTATTTCACAGCCACAGACCTCTATTTCTTCAGACCCTTTATGTTTTTCGGCAGCAGACAAATTTAGCTGTCACAGTATAAGAAAAGTAGAAACTGTGATGATAGGTGTTTTTCTTCTAAGTGTAAAGCCCATTCTTGGCTGCAGGATTTGGCCCTCCCTGGTTTTTTTTAGCACATCTTTCCTCAGCATTGTCTTTCATTAATATTTCTTTTAATTACAAAATCATTCCCACGAAGCAAACTTCTCTCAGGTCAACCAACCGCCCCAGTCTGCAGCTGCTTACCTGAGAAGGCAAAGGGTAACAGACCTGAGACACCCAGTAACCTTTGTATGTTACAGAAAATAGTAGCAATTTAAAGTACCATCTCCTGTCCAGTTTCATACACTGCAGAGGAAGATGTGAGCACTGTGTTTCCTCAGTCTCAGTATTCTAACCACCGTATCCTTTTCAAAAGGCTGGAGAACCACTTCTTGCTTTTTCTTGCCGAAATTATGGTGTCCCAGGCTGGTGAGGCAGAGTGAGCAGGTTGGAAGATGCTGCAGAAACGGAAGACCTGCAGGTCTGACAAGGCAATCTCAGGGCCTCCACAAGGCCCTCACAAGACCCTGAGACTGTATTTATTTTCTAAACAAAAATTCAAGTATGATTGAATGTCTATATACCTGTCACACCATGAACAGTTTTCGTCAACAAGTAGAGGGTTTGTCTTCAGACATGTCTTTGAAGAAAGTTATTTCCCAGTTACTACAATTAGTGATGTTCTCAGTAACTGCCTAAATATATATAAACACACACTAACCTCTTCATCATCGTGCAGTTATTTCATCCAAGTATTGTTCAGATGGACAAATGTATAACAACTCTTGCTCCATAATGTGGAGGAAATTCTCAAACACCCCTGTACCCAAACAGGATCTTTTAATATGATTATTAACGAGGCAGAAGATATCACAGAAACCCTGGAAGGATCCTGTAGAGATGTTATTGATCCTTGGAGCTGGATCACCTTAATGATTAGCTTTCATGGCAGCTGGAATATTTTGTTTCTTGTCTAGCAGAACGACACGTCTGAAGGTTAAACACAGCGGGATACAGCAAACTTTTGTCAAAAGTTTACAAATCCATCTCGTGGAGGTGGAAGGGAGAATTATTTGCTGCAGGATTCCCTGCTTGCCCCTGTTCTCAGAGTTCCAAGGAGCACAGGCCCAGGGCCTGAGGTTACAAATCAGGGCAAAAAACATCCCATCAGTTGATGCAGCAGACACAGGAGTAAGCATGACTGGGTTTTTGCATTCTCCTTCAGGACTGTGCCACTTTGACAGGTAACACAAGCATGGTATCCCTTGCTACAGCAGTGCATCAGAGATTTCCCTTTATCCTGTCAGAACCTGCCAAATCCTCCGGGAGCATCGCCAGTGCCCAGGGCCACCGAGGCTGGGCACTGCCGCACGCTGCTGGACGCTCCCTGAGCATCCTCACAAACAGGTGATTTGATCTTTGTTTTTATCTGCTGATCTTCATTGAAATCATTTCATCAAGTCTTCCTTGGGATCCTTGTGGGTATGTTGTGAAGAAATCAGCATGTAGCGTTTCATAATGACGTTCCCCATTTTCATTCCAACTCAGAGGAACGCTGCCAGTGGTTTCATGGCCAAAGCCTAGCCTTCCTCCACCTTTCTTTGCCCCTTTTTTAATATCTCCCAGTATTGACAAAGCCCTTTAATTTGTGATTGGAGGCAGCCCCACTTCTCAAGATGAAGCTGCGATGCTGCTTTAGGTAGTGGTACCTGCCAGCTGGGCAGGATGGATGCTGGCACAGCTCTCACCTTCCTCCCTGAGCATCCAGGCGCCGGCTGCAAATCAGCAAATTAAAATCCACGGGGCAGATTAATCCATGGGAAAAAGTCCTAAAGCACCTGGAGAAGAGTAAAAAGCAGATAAATATACTGGAGCAGGAAGGTGCTCACGCTGTTAGGGGACACAAGATGCCCCGAGCACCCTTCCCACACCGTGGGTTCTGCACAATTCCAGTATGAGGGCTGCAGCTCTGCGGGACGGCTCCCACCCCGCCTCAACATCAGCCCCAAGGGCCAGATTTGCAATTCCCCACCAGGCACCGGCTGCAAACACAATTTAACGGATTTTGGTTCTCCTCCTAGGCCAGGATGAATGTACCCCAGGGTGCTCCCAAAAGGCAGGAGATGGCACTCGCTGCGTCGGGCCCCACAGCAGCCCCACGCTGGGGATGAGGGGGCTGCTGGACAATGGAAATCAAATCGTCTGGGGGCAGCACTGAGAGGAGGGGACCAGGATCAGGGCCGGGGGGGCCCATGGCAGCTCTGTGTCACTCAAGGATGCTGCGATGGTGGAGCATCCCTCCAGTGGCCCTTTAAGCCAGATTGAAAGATGCTCTGCATTGCCAGGCTGACAAAAAAGCGGCATTAGCCGAGCTGTGAAACTGGCTCTGTATGTTTAATGTCTCTCAATGGCTGGGGTGGGATAGCACGGCATAAACTGAAAGTCAAGCAGCTGAATCCTTGTGCACTGCTTTGAAAAATTAGGGGCATTTATAATGTCTAATATGTTGCAAGCCAGGATGATTTAACAGATGGTTTAAAAAGAAAATCAGTATGTCAGGCAAGGCCCATTGTGTAGCTCTCTGTAGATTTCTATAGAATGTGGGAGTGATAAAAAATGTTTTTCTTCTCTATTTCAATACTGAAAGATGTTAAAACTTAAAATCTTGGGGGAAATTGCTTAATTACCCTCGTGGTGTCAGCGGTCCAGAGCATAGGGAAATTTCTATTCCCTGCAGAAAGGGGTCAAATAGGGAACAACCAGGACACTTTTTAAACTCTTGTTAATGCCTCATAACCTTTAATGAATAATTTTCAGTATCACGGCCAAGCTGACTTCACAGAAAAGAGAGTAAACCTCTCCACAGCTTCACCTTAACTCTGTGCACGTAGAGAAAAATACCAACAACGTGTTTGCTCCCATGCAGACAGGACACATGATGGGAAGCTCGGATTTTTAGATGTCTGCAATTCCATTCCATGCTGATTAATAATTTCCAGACCATCTTAAATTTCAGATGCAAAACAAAGTTAACTTTTCTCTAGTAAGTACAGTAAGCAGGGATTTCCCCATACCATGCATTCAACAATTACACTGTATTTTTCTTTTAGAAAGAAGAGTTAATATTTAAAGTTGCCCTTTAATGCTCATTTGGAAGCACTGATTGAATAATAAGCTGAGCAGCTCAGTGTATCACATCTCTATTAAATTATCTTGCCTTTTTTAAGATTAAAAAAAAACCCACAACTTTTTTCTTCTTCTAAATGCAAATCTTTCTATGTAACACTGTGCCTAATCTACTACAACTAATTAATCTGTTTGAGCTGATGAAATGTTACCTCTGCATTTTTTGTTCCTTGTATACAATTATTGTAACAGTGGTGAATAAATCAATATTCCCAATCCAACTGTAAAAAACAATCAAGAAAAGCAGTGCTTCTCAGGGAAAAAAACACCAAATAATATTTATTAACTCTGTCTCAATCCACAGCAGAGCCTAATACCGTTCAAGCATTTTCTGCAAGTGTAATAAGCAAACTCAAATACATGATGAAAGTGGCACATGCCAATAATTTCACCATTTTACACTGCAGAGTAATTGAAGGATTTAATGAGAAACAAACCAATAAAAATAAATAGACCATGCGAGAGGAGGAGAAACTGATCTAAAATGGAAGTTGCTCCATTGTGAGTTTTACGGGGGTTTTTGCAAGGTTTGGCCAGCAAAAAAAAAATGGTACTGGGATGACTGGCTGTTTATTTCTACTTATTTTACATTTTGCAGTTTGATTTCAAAGGAGGAAAATACTGCTTGTTGTATCTGGCTTGGATTCTGCATCAATATGCTATCCTCTTCCTGCCGCTTCCGACAGACCTGCTATTTTCCCTCTGAATTACATGATGAATAGGATCTTTCCACCTCAAGTTAGAAACTGTTTCTGTTGTATTGGTATTTATAAATAACTCTGAGCAGCCTAGCCTTTTAAATAATGGCACGGAGTCCTTCTGCTTTTAGAAATGCCTATAAATCACAGTCCTCATGAAAGGAATTCTGATTACAAAACAAACTCCTTTGTCTCAGCAGTGGCCCTAAATTTTGGCTGTGTACAAACCTCTCGCTGAAGGATGCCACCAGCACCTGACTCGATCCAGAGCAGGGACCATACAGTGTTGGACAGGAAGAACATTATGGCCTTACGTCTTTTTGAGGTACATTTTTGGTAACCCCAGAGCTGGATCAAGCTTTCAATCGGTTCTGACCCAGCAAAATCTCAGAAACTGGGTTTGTTTTTTTAAACAAGAGGGATTTTGACCTCTACTTCAGCCACACTGAAGCTGGTGCCACGTTGACAAAGGTGAGGGTGGCAGAACTGGCACAGCTCCTCCCAGGTGGGATTTTGGTAGGGCACAAAATCAGAGATGCTTACCTGAGCCTGAGGTAAGACTTGATAAAGAGGAGCTTAGATTCAAAAACAATGCCTCACAGAATCTCAGGGGTTTGAAGGGACCTCAAAAGCTCATCCAGTCCAACCCTCCCCACCAGAGCAGGACCACCTAGGGTAGGTCACACAGGAACTTGTCCAGGTGGGTGTTGAACCTTTGAGAGACTAAAGCAAACATGGCTGATAAAGGCCAACAAGCAAATTGTCACTTGCTGTCTCCACTTGAAATATTGATGTTTAAAATCCATGTTCATTTATGAAGAAAGCTGAATTCCTGAGAAATGTGGACCAGAAGGGGCTCCTCGCTTGCTAAGCACACGGGAGAGGCAAAGACAAGCCTGCTAAACCAGTGTATTCAGAGCAATCATTTTAAATATTGAGTATTGTACACCTGGTAAAAGAAACAATAAAACATAATCTCGTCTCTAAAGGGGATTATTTTCAGCTACGTTGTTTTGATGTTTTTCTGTGCATGCACAATTGAAAACACTGACTTGTAATAAGTTATTGCTTTGCCTGGTGCTTTGGGAAAGAGGGAGAGGGCAGGTTCAAAGACCAAGTGCAGAGAGGGCTCTCCCTGGACAACTGAGGTCCAATCTCAGTGTATAGGTCAGCGACCCTTTTATAAAATCTTTGAAGTGCTTTCTTGAAGAGTATTGACTGACCAGAGCCTTTTATTTCATATCAAGTTCAAATGTAATGTCTTTATGAGCATAATGCACAAATCAATGAATCAGGACATTCAGATTATTTAGATGGAGCTGACAGCATGCAGCATACACCAAGGCATCTTTACAACCATTCATAGCCTCCAGATGAATATTGTATCTCACTATGTTGTTTACCAGACAAGCATTTTACAAATCAGGGTCCACTAACAAAATATTTCTCTTTACTTGACATGATAGCAAGTTTTGCCTAGACAATGCAACAGCAATTATCTGCCTCAGTAAGATGGAAGCTAGGAGATTTATAAACCCCATATTCCTCTGTCTTCACCACCAGCAAACATCTCTGCTATTACTGTTATTACTATTATATTATTACTACTAGTGTGGAGCACATGGACTCTTCTACATTCAGTTCTTACACAACACAAAAAATATATATCCCTACCACATAAATCTCACAATATCTCTTTTTGCAGCAAGTTTAGTCTGTACTACAAGTAGAGTTTAGCCTATGTTACCTTCCACAGAAGGCCCAGAGGAGAGTAAACAGAAATATCATTTTCCCGGAGTTCTCCTGCTCCTGCCCAAAGCACACCATATCTTTTCTCTAGCCATGACACCAGGCACAAATCCCAGTCTCCTATCAAAGAAGCAAACCACTTAATGCCCTACAAGCTATCTGTGTGGACATTGCATTGTCCCCAATCTCTACCTTTCCAGACTGAGCTACTTCTGCCTGTCTCACAATTTCCTGATCTCCTGGCCAGTGGCAGCTCACATCCCCATGCAGCAGAATGTGGTTGTGGGCTCTGCAACCACTACAAGGGCCAGTTCCTTCCCAAAACTCCCTGACTTTGTACATTCAGGGCAAAACAAAACTGTTTGGAGAAGATGGATTATAGAATAAGAAGTTATTACAGTACAGCACAAGGTCAGTTGTACTTTCAGTGCCAACAAGTTATAAAGGTCTTACATTTTTGGCAGGAACACCTTACTAATGAAATACAAACCGTTGTGTGATGAACTTTAATGTTTTTGTGATGTTTTAATGGACCTTACTCCAGGACCAGACTGACTACCCGTTCATGGGCTCGCTTCTTGAGCTGAGGATTTATTTGTTCACTATCCCAATGGGGAAGAAAAAGAACTGAAATTGCTCTTATGTCAAATTCATGGATGCATAAAGGTGTGAGACGGAAGAATTGAGTATTATTCTCACTCCTGTCGTGATTTCTGGCAGTGGCACAGAGATCCAGACTGCAGGCTTCAAACTCTGACACACCTTGGACCTTCGCTTTGCAATTCTTTTATCCTCTGCCTTGCTTTTCCTCTTTTCCCAGCTGATGTCCAAGAAGATCTGTCTGGGGAATAGCCAACCACACCAGAGACTCCAGCCCTTGCAGAATGGAAAAGGAAATTGCTTCCTCTAGTGTAAAAACTTGTCTAAGGAATGGGGGAGCGGGGCTAATGTCCCAAGCAAGGTGTGAGCAGTGGTTCCCATAAACATTTGCCTTCATTCTTTGGTGGACAAAAATTCAATGCATTTGTACATGCAGACTAGGAGTTGTTTCCCATACCCATGAATGGATTTTGGTCATAGGTACCTCCACTGGTCCTCTCTGTAGGAAACTTCCAAGTGCAAAACCCTGGCCAAGGACCTGTTGGCTGCCAGGAGAGTTAACAGAGCTGACATGCAGTCCAACCTCACTGGCAAACTTTTAGGCATGCTATAACATGGCTTTACTATGCTCTATTAAAGACATAAGCAGAAAAGTCAAGGTAGCCAACAAAAACTGTCAAAATCATGAGCAGATTCTGATATAACTGGAGCGCTTCAGTGTCCTTTGAGAGTCCTGATCACAAGTATTTCAGTGTTGGCAAGGACCTGATATCCCCCACCACTAATAAAGCAAGTAATTTCCACAGGGCTGGGAGAAATGTCTGTGAGCAGAGCAGCTCCTCCAGTGCTCCTCAAAACAAAAAACCCACCACAGTGTAGATTTCTGAGTAAGAGGGGCTGGCAGCTGCCAAAGCAACATCTACCCCAGCTGCAACATCTACCCCAGCTGCAACATCTACCCCAGCTGCAACATCTACCCCAGCTGCAACATCCCGCATGGGACGTTACACAGACCCTCACAGCCTCTTCCCACACACCCACCAATGCTGCCCATGCCCCAGCAGGTTCCAACAATCCCCAATCAGAGTTAAAAATATGAATCTGTGGAAATGTACCAGCAAAATGCCAAGCAACTGCCCTGTCCTTCGAGGTTCTGCCTCCGGAGTGTCGACGCTCATGGATGCCCGTGTCACCCTCTGCTTTCCAAACCCAGAACTACAGGAGTGTTACACGATTGTTATCCCACTACCTGCCCTCTGATCAGCTTGCCAGTTGGTATTTTTTCCTGTTAGCCAAGGTGTATTTTTATTGTGGGTCTCCAACCGAAACTGATGGAGTTTTTTGGTTGTCTCTGTAAATAAGTGTAAAGAACAGCGGCGTGTCACACAGTGGAAGTACACACAGTGTTTCAGTCTGGGGTTGCTGCTTTACCTTTTGCTTGCTTGGGTTTTTTTTTTATCAATGGAAATTATGAAGTAGATATTTCTGCTGCTTTAGCTGTCAGCCAACCCATGTAAATTCCTGCTATTATGGGAGGAAAAGGGAAAAAAAAGAGAAGTGTCCTTTCATTACCAATCAGAATTTCATTTCTGGCCTTGACTGCATCCTTGCATAAACCTTTCTCGGGAATGCCAGGACAAATAAGTGTGCTGTACCTCTGGAATGCTCATTTTTCAGTCATACTGAGGAAGATTGGCGGGTATGTTGCACGGTTCCAGTGTAATTAGTCTTTTTTAATGAAACGGACCCTGAATATATTCCACTGTGGAGCTTCAATAATAGAATTTAAGTGAAAGTAATTTCAAAGTGCAACAGTAGTTTACATATTAGTTATTGTATAAGGAAAAAAAAAATGCTCTGCTGTTCTAGGTTAAATGCAATTAACATCCAGGCCTTCTGCAAGACTCCTGGGAGAGAATGATTGGTTTGGCAGGTTATTTCTCAGATTTTGATAAAAAGAAAAAGAAGCCCCACATTATTTTAGCTACATACCCTTGCTGAAAATATTGCAGCACTCTCTAGATTCAAGACCTCAAAGCAACTTAGTAGAACACATGTATAACTCCAGAATTTTTACCAATTAGCTATTTCTCAGAAGCTCAAATGCCACTTGAGCTGCTGCCTGTATAATATTGCATATAAATAAAATCTTGCGTGTCCAAGTAGACGTCAATTCCTTTCTATTCAGCATTGAGAGGGGTGAAAAGAGTTTTCTGTTCGGTGTAGGAAAAACACAGTGTCCAGAATCCTGATGTGGGAACACACACTGTGCTAATTACAGCAAAGCATATTCCCTGCCTTCGTTTCCTAGAGCTGTATCCCACATCCAAAGAAAAATGCTCTTAATGAAAAATGCAGAAAGTATTGTTATGGAATTGTTGTGAGGCTGCTGAAATGTACCAAGGATCCATGTGCTTATTTATTTTGTTATTCTCTGTCTCTAGTAAGTACATTTTTAAAAAGCAATTTGTTTTCTCATCTGAAAAGTGAAGTCTTTCACTCCCAATTGTTCCTACAAATTCAACTTCTATGGTTATCTAGGGATAAAACCCTAACCCGTGCAGCATCTGTTACCTAGTTTGATGGGGTCTTATTGCAAAGGACCTCACAAAAAGTTGCTCATTCTTAGTTGCATAGGAATGCTTAGATCAAATCCCACTATTTTAATGTTTCTATTGGGGAAAAAAAAAAAAACAAACCATACAATTTAGCCCAAACACAAAACTCTGGCTGACCTATGTTGTTTTCATTGCTTTCGGACACTTTCTGCACTCTAGATGGTCCTTCACAGGCTGTTAAACACAACCTCTGGCTTGGGAAGTCCCCAAGATGCAGATTGCTGGAGATGGGAAAACAGGCAGGGAAAGTCTCACTATACATTTCACTGTTCCTATATTCCTTCTTATGCACCAGCTATTAGCCAATGAGACAGGGGATTGGACCAGATGGGTTATTAATATAGCCCACAACAGCTATTCCTACAGTGTAACCAGAGCATTTTACCTTTAGGAAATTGCAGCGTGACTGTGTTTAAAACCTACTAAAGTTAATAGAAATATTCTCATTGCCTTCAGTGAGCTCTGGACCACTCTGTCGGATGTGTATTTTCACCTTGACCTTCAGTCACACGAAAAAAAAAGAGATTTCTAGCGAAACTTAGCCATCTAAAACATAAAAAGAAGTAGATACCTCCACAGGACAATTAATTTCATCTTTAAAGAGGTGGCTAAAATATCCCCTTCCCCCCATCAACTACAGAAATATCTTGGATGTTAAGGCCTAATACAGATACCCAACTGCAGTAAATGAGATGGCTCACACCCCTGAGTGGTGCAGCGGGTGATGGCAACAATAAAGGGAACTTTACCAGTCCAAAAGTAAGAGGAACAACTGATGAAAGGAAGAAACAATCTGCATACAGACCCAGAAAATCCTCTGGAAAAGGCCAGATCAGAAACACTGGTGCAGCATTTGTGCTTGGGGTAGTTTTAGGTACAGTTTAAGTTACTCCAGGTCTCCAGCTTATTTTGACCCTATTCTTGCAGACCTACCGTGCCAGTTTTCCCTGTCTTTCAGTGCCTTGAGACAGCTGTGACCCGCACACTGGATGTGGCGACTGTAGACCCATTTCCCATGTTCTGTAGGTGTTTGTCTGAGCTGTCCTCCTCTGAAATCTCTGTGTGCCATCACACGCCTCCAACTCCTGAGTTTCCTCAGGAAATAAGATATGGGGGCTTGTTTGTTTTGCTACAAGAAATTACACTTAATTACATTATCATATTTTCAGAACTGTTAATATTAATGCCTTGAAAATGATTTTTACTTAATTTTTACTGGGTGTTCCTGTATAATTGATAGGGAATTTGTTATTAAATCTTTTATTTGACTGATTACTTAATCATTCCCACATGGTTATTGAAGACAATCTTACATATAATTAATTTCACTAATAGAGACTCCCCATGTTTTCCTTCCTAGGCCAGTGTCTGCATGGTTATCATGTAATTTAAGGCTTTCCTGGGGCAGCTTTAAATTATGCACGTATTTGTATTAATTATATACGGCCAGATTCTGCTACCTTGTATAGAATGGCCAACACCCACTTCTGCAAGCAGCTCCTCAAACCAGCGGCGCTCCTCCCCACCAGACCAGCGCGATGAAAAGCGTTGGGAAACCAGAGCAAACCTGAGGAGTGAGAGAAGGGAAGTCGTGTGCTTTCAGTCGCTCTCCGCCAGCACAGGCCTCCCCGGGTATCTCCTGCCCTCTCCCTTTCATCACGGCTAATCCAAACCGACGGGTTCATCCGCCACAGCACCGTTCCGGGATCAGGAATATGACAGCGCGGGCAGCGCCGAGGCGCAGGGAAGGGACCGCTCTGCTCCCCCACCTATGAAATGCAAAGATACAGGGCACACGGCGGGTAACAAAGGACCACGGGCCGTGTGTGCAAATGTGATAGGGAACAAATTGTGTTCAATGTCATGAGGAAGCACAGAGTTATCAATCAGGTGACATGCCAGATCTGTGACAGGGTGCTAAGTAATGCACCTGATGCCAATTATTGACTCCCAATGACAAAGTGGTTTTGCATATTGCATATTTCTCCCCTCCCCTGCACTGAAACACACAGGCAGTTCAAATAACAGCTAACTACAACGTTGTACTTGAGAGGGAAAAACAGAAAGAGCATGTGAGAGGCAGAGACCCAAGGAATTAACGTGAGCAGCATCACCCCAGCCAGCTGTAATTTGCATTCTGATGACAGCAGCAGCAGGCTCTGCAAAACCTCAGGCCTCTACCAAAACCAGGAACCCACAACTGGCTGTGGGACAAGGCTGCCCAGAGGTCCCCCAGGAGCTGCAGGGAGCATAGCTCAGGCTGCTCTGGTTCCCTGGGGAGCAGAGCAGGGTCAGTCCTTCCCCTTGCCCATGCTTGACCCCATCTCTGGGAGCTCCCTGAGCCCAGAGCATCCACCTTGTGTGCCACTTTACATGCTTTGCTTGGGCATGCCTATTGAAACCAGTGGCCTCAATGATGCTTGGTGATGTCGATTCTGTTTTAAGAGCCACCCAGTCTAGGTGAAAGCTTCTCATAAAGACATGAAATCTGCTACCTTTCTCCATTTTAAGGAAGCTGCTGAAATTCCTCTTCTTAAACCCATGCTCAGATTCAGTGCTTGTGATTCACAGCACACTCCTAGAAACTGACACTGACCAGCTTGTTCAAGCTATTGAGCTCTTGCAACCCAAAGAAAGGTTTGAAAGCTATAACCAAGATTGTCTCCTTCTGTCTTCCTTTCTTCATCCTTTCCAAGTCTGCTCTTTGAGCATCTACATCTAAACATGACTAGAATGGAGCAAAACCCTGGCTCCTGAACCCAACCCCCATTCTGCAAACTGCATCTTGAGTCTGTTCTCGTAGATGTGGTGGATGTAGGCCATGATCCAAATCTATGGAAACACCAGCAGCTGCTGAAGTCAACAGGATGGGGCACAGCACTCAAGTGAGGAGTGAGCTCAACTCTTTGCAGCATCAATTCCAGAGCAAGAACTTTTAAAATCAATTTATTCTTGGGAGTGGAGCACGAGCTGCATACAAAAGAGTAGCCACAATAAGTTCATTTAAAAAGGAGGCTCTTCCTAGCTAACATTTTAAGCTGCCCTCAAGCAATTGTCTGCCATGCAGCAGTATTTCTGAAAAAGAAAAAAAATGAAAAGAGGTCTTATGAACCCAACTCTGCACAAAATTTCCCAGGGACTCGTGGAGGGATGAAATGTTTTACTCCCCGGGGACTGAGAACTGAGAGGACAGTTTAGCTGCAAAGTTTAAAAAACAGAACCCATCACCAACAGAAGCCATGGCTGGTAATTTCAGTGCTTTGCTGTTCTGGTTAATTTAGGGGATTCCAGTGGGCGAGTAACGTTTGAAGTTGAGGTCTCTGAGAGCCCATCTTATACCCTGCGACTCAAAATGTCAAACCTACCAAGGCATCATCACACCCCCTGCTCAATGCCCACCGTTAATGTGGGCAATAACCACTATCCCTCCCTGCACACTGTTTAAATTCCCAGACACTGCCAAACTATAACTCACGGGGAACCATTTTAAATTATTATTATTCAATGGCTTGTAAACTATATCTCATCATTAAACAGAATAATAAATAAAAATAATGACTAGCTTTCAAGCCAGCGCAGAACATACTTTCCTGATGAAGAGTTGTTCCATTTTACCAGGTTTTAATTAGAACAAAACCCATCCTTTAATTGTCAGGTTTAGAAAATGTTATTTTGGGGTTAGGGACTGGAGGAAATCCCTTATTCTGCGCCGTCTCTGTGCAGCTCTGTTGCTATATAGACCAAGATACAGGTTGCTGAAGAAAAATATAATCGCCCCACAGATACTTTACAGTACCAAAACCTAGCTTGGGGCTACACATCCCCAGATGAAAGCCAGCAGCTCTGCGGAAGAAACAAGAAATTTGTTGGTTTGAAGTGAGCAGAGCCAAAGTGGAGGAGGAGGAGGAGGAGGAGGAAGGGGTTAAAGGCAGCGGGGCGGGCAGTGGGGAGCAGCAGCCTCCAGCCTGGCCCTGCCTTGCCCATGGTCAGCTCCATCCTGTAATTCCATTAGGGTGCGAGATTCAAATGCAGAATTAGCTGTTGCCTACGCAGAATTATGTTAAACATGGCCCAGACTGAAAATCAATATTCTGCTTAAGTAACTGGCCCTCCAGTAATTTAATGAAGCTAAATTGCATTACACGGAGGTAAGGTGGTGGGGGACCATTTTGTCTCAAACCTTCCATTATACAGTGACTGTACAGCTGTATGCCTAAAGAGAAATTAAACACATACACTCATTTCTTCTTGAAGTTGGAACAGTGTTTTTTACACTGGATTACTTGTCTCCTTCCTTAATTTAAAACTGCAGTAAATAATTTGCAGCCACATAATTAGGAAGGAGCCACAGTCTCGTAATAGGAGGAAAAAATTGCTACCAGAGTATTAAAGGATTTTTCTTTTACTTTGCAAGGAAAAAAAAAAATGGAAAAGGACATTAAATGTTAGATCTGTATTAAAAATGTAATTCTAAAGGGTTTAAATCTATGTCATGTCTACACTGAATTAATTAAATTCATGATCTGATCAAGGGCTGAGAAGCTACCTTGGAGCTATCTCTTAAAAATGCTCTGTATGTACATGTCAAAATAGGAATTAAATAAAAGGCAGGTCTTTGATTCATTGGCAACCCACGCATGCATTATTGTGCTTCCTCGCCTTGTAGTCAGAGGGAAGTCAAAGTTTTATAAAGCACCTGAAACCTTCGCCACACACCTCTTTATTAAAGGAACTTTCCTCGCTGTACCGCAACTCCGAGCCGTCCGCCGTGGATATGATCACAATGACATCCACAACGACTTAACTCGTGTTAAAGCTGATTGACAAGAACAAAGAGGGTACAATTACATTATGCAGCACTTGTACTGCACCCTCTTTTATTTATTATTCAGCTACAAAACTTCAACTGGAAGGAACACTTCAGAGTTGTGTGTCGAGGAGACGGAATTAAATTGACAATAACTCTGCGGCGGGAAGTTGTGCTGATCAGAGGTTGCTTCCCCCGAAATCATTTGTCGCATTGCCTTATATAAGGGTAAAACAGACTTCAACCATGTGTAGCTGCAGCGGTATCTTTGGGGAAATGCAGGCAGCAGAGTATGTATGGTTTAAAGGGAAATGAAGTGATTTGCATGCTCAATCACTACTTTTCCTGCCTGTCCGACTGCTGGAATTTTCTTTCTCTACTTAAAAGGCCGTTAAACAAATGAAATTTATTTATGCCAAAGCGAAAAGACAGACACTTAAAAGCTGGTGTCTGTTTAACATGTTAGAGGGCATCCCTGTTCTGAAAGAGATGCGCCAGGGTAAAAGCTGCAAGATGCAGAATTAGCAGGAAAAGTGGCAGCAGCAGCAGCTCAGAAACACCAGGTCACGCTGGTTCTCCCCAGCAAACTGCCACAGCCCAGCAAGCAGCAGTGCCTCACCTCACTGCTCCCTTTTTGCTGCTGCTGGTTTGGAAACACAGGTGTAAAGCCACCAGCAGCACTCCTCCTCCTCAGCAGGGGCATCTGAAGGTGTCAGGGTGTGCTGCTTTGCTCTGCTCTCACACTTTAATGCCAGATGCCATTGTCAGACAGGAGAAGCAATTAAACCTATTCATTAAGGTATTAAAATTAAATTCCATCATTGTGGCTGGACCAAGGTTTACAGAGAACTCACCAAAAGCCCACAAAGCAGATGATGGGAGCCAAATGGTTCCTACTTCCATGTCCCCCCAGTGCCTATGAGCCAAAGCATTACTGATATCCAAGTATTCAGGAGCTTACCTAACAGAGCCACCTCTGCCTTTTCCAAACCTCATGTGTGTCAAAGCAGCCCTGTGACATGACAGGTCCAAGGACATCCATCAGCAACTCCCTCCCAGAGCTACAGCCCCAGAACTGGGGAGGGGTTTTTTATCCCTCTCTCAGCTATTGTTCCTTCAACGAGATGGGCCTGTGCCAGCTGAACGTGGAAATGCTTCACAGGTGGCTGGTGCTGGCTCCAGCAAGAGCTGGAGCATCTCCCTCAGCTCCACCACCACCATCACCTTCACCACAAGACAGTTGCAGTGTAATCTGAGGCAGAGAGAGGAAAGAAATCAGTCTCTCTCTCTCTCTTGCACATTATTGATTTAAAGGGAAAAAACTTCCAGGAGAAATTATTTTTACGCCCTTGAATACCAACTGGCAGATCTATACTTTGTCTCTGTTTTGCTCAGAAGACCTTTTACTCCCTTTTTTCCTTTGGAATGGCAATTCAATAATGTGTAACTGAACATTTATTAATTATACCCCAGTTTAAAGAAACTATTTTGAAGGGAATAACTGCTCTCAGAAATCCTGAAACACTTTTTGTTTGATTTCTGAGTGCATTAGAACCGAGAAATAGCTGCTTCCATCAAAGATGAGTTCCTGGCTTGTACTTGCCACTAGGAACTGCAGGATTTCCCCTCCCACCCTTACAGGTAAAACATGAGTTTAAATACATATTCAACAAGCAAAGCATGCCACTGATTTTATAATGCAAGGCCCTTTCAAGGAAAGTATCCGGCAACTTCTTTTTCCTTAAGATGCAACTTTATGTTCAGTGCTATTTCCCTTGGGATTTTCATTAATGTCCTGTCAAAAAACCCCAAACCAAAACAACCAGCTTTTGTGTTTGTATGTGTGAAATACCTTGACTGATGAGTTTAGCGTTTTCCTTCTGCTCATATTTACATTTAGTGTTTTGATGATGTTAAATTCTACAAATGAGAGCAGTTTGTAAGTGTTCCTTTCAACACTGGCTGCCTTTTCTGTTTGATTTCTCCTGCTGATGGTGTGTTGTCAATGCTGAATGCTGGAATTGTTGTTGAGCAGGCACAGCTGGATGAATTAAAGTCTCTCCAGTAACTCAAACCAGAAATGACTTCATCTCTAAACTTTCCATGTAGCACAGGTCAGAGCTCTGAGTAGGGACAAAAATAATGGGGTTACCAGAGAAAGAAAAAGTCAAAAGTACAAGTCAAAATATAGAAAGCAGTTTGGAGTCTCCTTGTGCGACTGCAGCAATTTCCCTCTGTGTTACCAACGGGCTTTTTCGCAGAGCAAAGCTGAGACAGAGACATTTGACAAGTCATTGTATTTTAAGCTCAAACAGAAGATCTACCTGTGTGCAGATACACAGCACTGTACACTTATCTCATTAGCTATTTACTTAAATTATCTGGTGGGCATCCTAACACAGAACTATCTGAGCCTAATGATAGAATCTATTAATTTATTCAAGGAATATTGCCAAAAAACAAATAAAAGCCTTGAACACAAACATTTCTTCCCCGTTCATTTAGAGCTCATCACAAACAGCGAAGCATTTCAATGTGGCCAAGGCAGATTTTAAAAGGTAATGTATTTAATTAACATGAAGCAATTTCTAAAGTAAATACAAGATGGGTACACCGTAATTAGGTGTTTCTGTGTGCTCCCTGACTGCTCCTGGCGTGGGCAGGGAGGTGTCCTCGCCCTGGACACTTTTCTCCTCCTCCCCAGCGATCGCTCCTGCTTCACCTAATAAAAGCACTTGCCCCACTACGGGAGCTGGGAAATTTCTTTTCATATCAAAACATTTCACCTGTTTTCTTCTTTCATCATGAAGGAGAAAAAAAATCACCCTCAGCATTCTCATGTTTTAAAGAGGGAAAAGCAAGAGCAGCCCCGTTCTCACACACACCCTCAGGTGCCCTTTGCAGGTTTGCCTGCTGAGCGTTTTGTGCTCCCTGATGCCTGTGTATGACCGAGGGGACGTTTCCCATCCAGGGCCACCACCATGCCAAAGTTTTCAGTCTTTTCCTTAAGTATGTGTAAAAGGTCTTGTGTTTCCTGCAATTTCTGTATATGCCCCAACCCAACTAGTCTTTGCTAGGCTGGATGTGGCTGTTCACAGAAAGTTTCCCACCCACGTGAAGCATCAACATTTCTCCACCTGCAACTGGAGCTGATACAGGAATAACTTCAGATGTGTTTAAAAGCAAAGGTTAAAAAATCTTGTAATATGTACATGTTCGAGGGCCTCTAAAACTCAATGTTCTGTGCTGAAATCAATTCATGCTATCAATAGCCAGGGACTCCTGGAGCTTAAAGTGTGATCTGCTGTTTACCATAGCAATTTGAAACATCAGCATCACATAAGTACAGACATGGGAGAGGAAGCTGAGGGGATGAGCCAGAGTAACCTCTTAATAGTGAGCTAAAAGACCCAATGGTGAGAAACTCCACTGGTGCAGTGTTTAACCCCTGGTCATGCAGAGCCATGCAGTACTCTGCATTATTGCTGTTACACATTTCTGTGTTTCAGGTGAGTGATGGTAAATTTACACGTTTGCCAAACTTTTAGCTGGGGGTTTGTGCAGAGAACCACAGAGCTGAGGAGCAGCATCACAAAAGCACACACAAAAGCAGTAACTGCTGGGCAGGACTGTAAGTATAAACACAGATGAATGTTCGTGTGTGCAAGACAATCTGTCAAACCCCTACCAAAAATGACAATCTGTTGGTCATCATATTTCCAGCTGGCTAATGGTCAGTCTGTACCCTTGCCTTTCCATCCTTGGTGACAGCAGAAATTACAGTGCATTAGCCCTGCTGTGGGGGTGATGACTTTGACAACAAACTTTTCCTCCTCTTCCTCCCTACCACCAGTGTCTTGGTGCAGGGAGCAAATACTCTTTTAATTCAAGGATTTGAGAAACAATCTGAATTCTTGGGAAGCCTCTTTACTCAGTGGCCTCATGGCTATGTCAGTAGCCCTGAGCCAGAAGAGAAAGAGCCACGTAGGGTGAGGGAGCCCTGGCCCAGGCTGCCCAGGGAGGGTGTGGAGGCTCCTTCTTGGGAGGAGGAGCTCCACTGCCCCCAGCCTGACATTGTCACCCCCTCAAGGCTGTCTCCAAGCTGCAGCTTGTGTGAGACAAACCAAATCCATGTTTCCTCCACCAATGAGGAATAACACTCCAGCCAGCCTTCGCCACTCTGAGCTCCTCATCATCACCATCATCACTCCTGAAATCCTGTGAGGAGGCCAGTAGCCAGGACCCAGAGACAGAGAAACTAGCCAAAGGTGGCTGCCAGCTTTTGGAGCAGCCTTCCAGCCATGTAGCTTCTGCCAGAGACATATCCTGTGTTAACTCTCAGACCTGTGACTAAATTGTGGAATTCACCAGTTTCACACATGCCAAAAGTTCAAAATTGGTTTTGTGGAGCAAGTGCTTAGAACAGGGACATGAAGGACCAAATCCTGCTTTCCTTCTGTGCCCCAAACATGTAATGAGTGTGAACTGTAGACCTGCAAGGTTTGTGAGATCTGATTCTCTGCAGCTATGACTCTCCTGGTATTTCCACTTAAACATTTTATTTTCAAGGCATCATAATTGTATGTAAAGTTTTTCTTGGATCCAACTCTATCAAGTCAAAGGCTCAGCCTGGGAGAAACAACTGATCTGCATACAGATAGAAAGACACTTGCAGAAGGGAAATCTGAGGGTGTGATACTGTTCCCTTTCCTATCCGAAATTGCTTTGGTTTTGAACTCTTATCAACTTCAGTGTAAAACTCGTTGATTTCAGCTACGTTTTATTACAGGCTTAAATGTGTTTTCATTATTCTGTTGCAAAGCACTGTAGGTGACACTGTCACCACGTAAGATGACGTTCATTAGATGTGTGTAATGTGGAGAGGGCAGTTATCTTTTTTTCAAGAGGAGTTTTGTTTGGATTTCTAGCACACAGCCACACGTACATGCAGCAGCCAAAGCAGCTATAGCCTGTCATTTCAATAAAACATGTATGAAAGCATCCCTAAGCACCTCCTGACATGTCAGGAATATATGGTGTAAGAGTGCGTCCATGTCAGCTGTGACAAGCTGAACCTTAATGGCTCTAAAACAGTCTTTATGGTTTACTGTACCCGTAATCCATTTTATAATGAGTGCTCAACTAGATACAACGGTTCTGTGAGTTTCCTCTGCCTTTTAACTCACCCCCAGGTGCCTAGAAGAAGGAAAAAACTCCAAACTGTGGGTGATCCTTCCCGAGCAGCGTCACGCACTGAAATACTTATGCACGACAGATAAATTAAGAGTAAGGCTTTACTCTAATCCTTAAGTTTCCTTCTGTGGCTTTTAAGAGAGACCAGTATTGATATTTTACTGTAGTTTTGGGGGAAAGGTTTTAAATTTTACCAGGCTGGTACTGCCTTGCACTTAAAACACAGGGAAAAGGAAGGAGTGCTGCAAGCCCCCAGTAGACACTGACAACACTTAGAGTTGGAAAACAACCCAGAAAGTGAGATTTCCTACAGAAAAATAACAGGGTTGCCAGCAAAGAATAGGGCAGCTGTGGCCAACATGTAGCAGGAGCAGGAGCATCCTATTTGCAGCAGTTTCCCAACACGAGCCACTGAAACTCCAAGCTATTGGCATACAGCAGTTGAAGAAACCTGTTTTAAAGAAAGGCAAAATATGGTTCAGATTTCCAGAGAGGTCACAGAATTGGAAAGGAATAGCAGGAATCTTCGATTGAATAATCTTTCTTCAGCCATACTTGGTTTATTAATTCTTGGTTTATCATATTCGGTTTATTATTATGGGAAGTAAAGCCAAGACTGTGACGAACCACCTGTGTCTGTCCAAGGATGAAGAAATGAGTTGGAAAGTGATCGGGACAGGAGGAGATGTCAACTACTAAGTCATGAAGGACTTTTAAGATAAAATCTATGTTTTCAGTCCTTATGTCCCATAAATGCAACAACAACAACAATAATAATAACTTAAAAGTAATACATTCCTGCCTTGGAGGCCATAGGTCTGGACCAATCTGGTCTCCTCAGTCACTATCTGTGTTGCAGAGATCCCTGGGCAAGTGCATCCTTCCAGGTGCCCCCAGATGCCATCCCCAGGGCTCAGGAGACCTTCATTGCCTTCCAGTTGCATTCCCTGCACATCACCTCTTCCTGATTCCCACTTCGCCCCGGTACCTCCCCTGCATCCCACTCAGAGCACCCAGAAAGCAAGCCCAGCTCCTCCAAGAGACCCTCCCAGGCCCTCCTGTCCCTGGAAGGACACCCTGTCCTTGTCCTTCCCTAGAAAAGCAGAGCTGGGACATCTCTCCTGCAGAGGGAAGAGGTGCCCGTGGGTCCCAGGCCCAGGGGCTGGGTGCATGGCGAGCGCCCAAGGGGGAGAGGGAAGGAAGCAACTAGAAACAGCCACTTAACATCTATTTAGAGCCTGGGAGCATTTGTGAAAGCCATCCCCATTACTGTTGAAAAGATGCAAATTTGGTGAAATAATCAGCTGTATGGCTGCAGGCTGTTTCTCAAGTACCCTGATTCCTTACAGGAGTGAAGGTATTAGTGTAAGACACACAGCAAGGCCAAGTTCATGTTGCTCAGAGGTAGCCCCTAACCAAACTCCACCAAGTGCTATAAAACAAGATTTGTTATCCTGGGAAGCATTGACAGTTCATCCAATAAAGCCCCAAAAAACAGAACCCTTAAGGCTGGTTGCAGGGGTGCAAAAAGCACCGCTCAGAGGCATGTCTGACAGCGAAAACACGTGTTGGTTGCCACAGCACAGAGCCCCTGGAAGGGCCCACGCTGCACACCCAGCAATTAAGGCAACCCCATCAGATTTTCCATCAAAAATCCCTTTGTATGTTTAAGGATCCGTTTCTCTTCTCCAGTAAAGTACCTACAGCAACCTATGTACAGGGTGGAATGTTCACTTTGGGTTTAGAGCTGGTGAACAACTGAGGAGGAGTTCTGCTTTAAAATCATTGGAAAGCAGCTAAATGCATGAGTTAATGCAAGGTGTTTGCTGCATGTTCAGACTTCCCTCTATGCCTCCCTCTCCACATCCCAGCTTCATCTGGCTGAACTTGAATTAGTATGTTGAAGAGGAGGGTCACATTTAACACCCAAACCCCGCTCACATAGTATTTATTAAATATTGTATTAACAAGCTTAAAATGTTTTAAAGCTTAAACTGTGTATTTAATCTCAGGAACATCAAGTATATTCTCAAACCATCCTTGTCTTCAACACAGATAGAAGGTGAGCCTTCCTTCCAGCAGCTTCATCATCCCAATTCTAGTCAAGGACTTAAAATAACATAATGGAAACAAAAACGTACCCTACCACCAGGCACACAGTCAGCTGTGTTTATGCTGTACATACAGCAGCACGGGAGATAACAATGTAAGGCATCATTTCACGTCTTGAAATGTTATTTTCATGTAAGGCAGAAGGAAGAAAAAACCCAGTTCAAGTTGCTTTACAGCACAGGAACGGAATAAACCGGAGTTGGAGAAAGGGTGTGTTTGTGTGCACAGCAGAGTTTATACTACAATATGCATCTTTATGTATTATGTATTCAGTTTTCTCACATTTTCCTCTGTGGGCAGATATTGTGCTGTAGTTCTCAGAATACCTGAGAAAAAACATTGCAACAAATTGCATTACTTGTCTGTACAGATACTATAAGGAGAGGCTTCACCATACAAAGCCTTTTTTTGATTCTCACCCCCCCACACACACCCCTCCTCATCCCCCCCCATCTTCTGTAACAACATAAAAGATACTGTTATGACAAGTACTCTGGTAGTTCCTTCTTTCATTTATAATTTAACCACAGTCTATATAACCTAATCAGAAAAAATGTGGAGCATGATTAGTACAACAATCGAATACAGTCGGGCTCCTTGAGCAACTCAAAGAACAACACAAAAGAAAGCAGGAAAAAAAGAAAGAAGGGGGCAAAAAGCAGGGAAAAGAGTCACAGGCATATCAGAAAATATGTGCTATTTCTTTAATATTTCATTTTAAACTACCTAATTGTGTTTTTAAGCTTCGGTTCCTGTAATTTTGCAAGACGAGGCATTCCAGTGAGAAAACATATGGTAAGGGATTTTTAAACCACATAGCTAGAGTGCATCATAGACTTATCTGCTGCTTTAGTGTCACAAAAATCCACCACTGAATTTATCCAGTCACCCATTAAAGAAAGAAAAGAATTAAAGGAAAAGGAGTTTAAAAAAAAACCCAAAAAAACAAATCCCCAAATGCTACAAAAACTACGGGAAAGTGACACGGGGTGCGAGGCAGGAGCCAGGCAGATCTGCCAGACTTCTCAGGGCAGGAAAAAGTGGCAATTATCTCTCTCTAGGCTGGTGGTTGTTTCAGGGAACCGCGTGGTAAACACCGCTTTCGGTCGTGACAAACCGTCCTTAGCGACAGCT
The DNA here is from genome assembly GCF_028858725.1 of Colius striatus. Taxonomy (NCBI): domain Eukaryota; kingdom Metazoa; phylum Chordata; class Aves; order Coliiformes; family Coliidae; genus Colius; species Colius striatus. The sequence goes on from NC_084766.1 coordinate 37,417,938, forward strand.
TGTAAAGGCAGCCTGGCTAAAAGGAGCCTGGGTGAATCTCCTGCCTGGGATGGAGGTGAACTTTAACTCCTAGAGCTTCTCACAGCTCCCCTGAGGCACCCAGGGACAGCCTTGGCCGTGCCCCCGAGGAGCGAGCTGCTGTGCGGGTTAGTTCACGGAGGAGCAGGCGAGGAGACAGCACTTTATAGAGAGAGCACTTTCAGAGGTGATGTCAAGACATGATAGCAACAAACTTTGACATTTGCATGCAGCAGGGAGAGGGGGGTGCCTTGTGAGGATGCTGGGGCTCCTGGGGCTGCCGCAGGGTGCTGCTCCCACCCCAGCAGCCTTCTCCTCACACCTTGGATGGAGCAGAAGGGTTTCCTTGAGCCGAGCCTGAGGTAAGAGGAGGACACGGCCAGGCTTGGCTGTAGGGGAATTTCAGGCAAAGCCTCGAACATTGTCACTGCCACAAACGTCGAAGGAAATTACAATGCCTTGGCACTGAAATAAAGTCTTCTGGTTGGGAGGGAAGTGGAGTGAAAAGAAACTTTTAAAGGCTGGGGGTTAACTCTTGTGTCACTAACCGTGCAGCCCAGGCTCCACTGAGCATTTTGGAATAGATGCAGGAAAGCAGAGAGCCTTCAGTTATTTAGAAACATTGCAACACAAACTCACCTCTTGCAAACCTTCTCCTTCACACACACTCGGAAAGCAGCGAGTGTCGCTGCGTGTGCATCTGCGTGAGCTTCCTCATCGTCCCCTTACAATCTAAATTTACCTGGAATTGGTCTTTCCTTTATAGTTTTTTTTTTTCTTTAGCTGCTTGTCTCGCTTTTAAAAGACAAACTCTTAACCCCTTGCACTTAAAGGATTCCCCCAAGGTTGTCTGCTTTTTTTTTTTCCCACTGGGAATTTCTCAGTGTAAGGACTGAGAAAAGTGTAAGGTGTTAATCTTGATAATTAGTGCACGAAACCAATTACAGGTCCAAAAAAACCTTAAGGCACAGAAAGTGATTTTTTGTTTATTTACTTACCTTATTAAGTTAAATATCTGTCTGAATTAATCACTAATCAACGTGAAGAAGGCTCAATAGCACTGGCTTAATGAACAGCGGTGTCAAATGCATTTTACAGGGCACCAAATCACTGGGTATAGTAAGCCAAGTTTGCTATTCAAAATTACTTTTCTGCCCATTTTTCTGTTTGCAGAGCAGTAAATTATTTACCTTTATTGTGCTTATTTAAGCACTTAAATAGTATGAATGGGATACAGGCACATTTTAAAAATACAGAATCATTACACAACCTTGCTCCTGGAAATTCCTGTCATTTTCCCCCTAAAGGCTGCTCCCACCTCCCCCTCCAAGTTTCCTTTTACAACAGTTCTTACAACACCCTGCTATTAGATTAAGCATATTTTCCCCTGTAATTTATTATTTTGCATACTCTCAGAGAAATGCTGCAGGACTTAAATTATGCACACTAAGAACAGTCCATTTCGTACTTGTGTAGCGGCTTGAGCAAAGTTCGTGTGTTTTCTGGGTAAAACTGTGCTGTATTTCACCGAAACAACTGCATTTCCACTCTCTTTCCATCTATTATTCACATCGTAAACATCTGCATTGTAAACGTCAGATGTACTAATTGTCATGTCTCCAGCTCTGGGTATTGAGTGAATGTGTTCAACATTACTCTTTTGGCTAAAAAAGAAAAGTGTTTCTCTTTTTCTTTTCCTATTAACATCTCAGGATGCATATCCCTTTCTTTTTCCAGCAGGCACAGACACAGCTATCTCTTACACTGGGTTGGGTTGGGATGGGTTTTTTTTTTCCTGCTTTGGAAAGCCTTAGTGAAATCTTTTCCTGCTGCAGATTTTGGCTGCATGGACGTGCAGGAGGAAGGTGAGCTGATTCACCAGCCCTGCTTTAGAGACACATCACGGACCATAATGGAAGGGAAAAGACTCTCGTAACAGAGGAGCAGAAAAAGTGGAAGTGCACAGCTTGCTAGGATCTCCTTAAAGGTGATTTTTTAAATGTTTGGGTTTTTTTTTAATTTGCAGCCTACAGAGCAATCGAGTG
>NC_084766.1:37425000-37430000 GCF_028858725.1 Colius striatus
ATCCATCCCTGGGGCATCAAGCCCCCTGCCAGCCCCCTGGGGTGGGGGGCACTGCCACCCTCACGGCAACTTCGCTGCCGTACCTCTAAGTTCTGTCGGTGGTACCTTCTCTGCTCTATTCTTTATCCCAATAAAAGTTTCTCAGCTCTGCCATAAAGTTGTCACTTTAAAGGCACGTTATGAAAAACAACTGGCGGCACGTTGGCGTGTGGGGTGAATATGTATAGAGGGGGTGAAGGGGCGGGGGGGGGGATTTAATAAAAGGTATTGAGGAATTAAACCAGGCAGAGGCAATCTTCTGCATTCCAGCCCTGGGAAGGTCGGCTGCAAGGGAAATATTAATATTCCCTGCTAAGCCCCAATCCGGCGAAAAACGTGGCACCCCGAGGAGAGCAGCGCAGCTGAGCTGAGCCCCGAGGCTCTGCCTCCGCGGGGCCCTTGGCAGGATGTCAGCGGCGGGTGGCCTTCATCCCGCACTCAGCATCCTCCCAGCCCGCCCGGGGACGGCTCCTCTCCTCTCCGTAGGGAGAAGCCTTTGCCAGGGAGGATGCTGCAAACGAGGAGCAGGGCTGGGTGGTGGAGTGCCCGTCTGTGCCTCTGCCAACCGCCCTCCTGCACAGCCCCTTCCTGGGAAAGAAAGCAAAAACCATCCCCAAGCCCTCTGTTAAAGGCAGGGTCGTTGTGGGGCTTTTGCTAACGGAGCGAAGCAAGCCGATTCTGCAGCAAATGCTCCTGTGTGTGTGCGTCAGCTCGAGCTCCTGCCTTTCAGAGAATGCATCTTGTGCTGGTCTCTTTTTTTGCTTTTACAAAAGCCTTTTAAAAAGAGCTCGTGGGTCTGCAGACTCGAAAAAACATCATTAGATTTGGAATGAACCTTGTCATATTATATGAACCAACATAATAAAACATGCAAGCCTTACAAAGAGTCAGGAAAGTTCAGACGTTAACCAAGTTAACATAAAAATTGCTAGAAAACACAGGAATGGTAATTTGGGGATAAGAAAGGAGGCAGAATTCATGTTATAAGTGCAAGTGATCTGGAAATGGATGTTTGTCTTGGACATTTCCAGGGAAGTGACATCATGCAGTATGTCTATTGGGATATTAGTTCTGCATTTTTCAGCCCAGATTCTGGCACTAAAGTTGGCAAAATTAGACCATTTTGTTAAAGCGATCTCCGAGCCGCCCACCTCCACCACACATTACAGCACACCTATGACATGACCCAAGAACAATGGGTGAAAAATGGCCTATAAAAACATGAATGGCCTGCTTCATATAAAGCAGCTTTTATAGCGCAGGTGTGCCTTCATTTATCGATACTGTAAAGCAGTGAGATCATACTGGCAGTAAAACACAGCATTTGTAAAACAACAACAACAACAAAAAAACTTTTCTATTAATTAAAAACGTAATGGCACAGATAAAAACTCAACAGGGTGTTTTATAAATACATTTGATATTTTGTCATCAGATGCTTTACATCATCTCACACACAACTCAGCCAGCTCCGAGGAGGATATCTGGAAAAGGGGAAAGAAAAAAAGGTAAAAGGACTTAATTGAACTGTAAAACTATACACTACAGCCAGGAAAAACCAGGCATGTGAAAATATCTATGTAATAAGTGCCCTTGCAGTTGTTAAAGCTGGTGGGGGTTTGGGTTTGGGTGGGTTTTTCTGGTTTTTTCTTCCCTTCACCCATTAGGATATGAATGGGAAAAATTATGAATAGGAAATCCTGCTGGAGCTTTTATTGCCTATTTCCTTTCGGGAAGATGGCATTGTTCCTCTCTGAAAAAAAAGGGAAGGGGCGTAAAATAAGCCGAGGCGTATGAGAGACATCCTTCAAAGCTCAGATGGAAGAAGTGTGCTGTTATGTATTTTTGTTACTTACAAGGCAAAGGCTGTTCTATTTTTAAGCAGAGCTGTGCTGCTGTGTACGTTTCACTTCCCTCGAAAGGGGTTTTGGCATAATGTTGTTTTGATTAAGGGAGATTTCTGTTCTATTCTATTTAGGTTCTCTTTTTTTAAGCACAATGCAGGGGGAGAGGCAGGAGCGAGGGATTTTTGGGGTTGGGGTGGGTTTTTTTGTTGAGTTTTTATTTTCTCCTCTTTTATTTTTTTTTCTTTTCTCTGAGCTCACTCCAGATCAGAGAAAAAAACATCTCCACACTCACATCAACAGCTCCAGAAATCCTTACCTGTGCAGTAGAGCTTTGCAAAACCCACCTGTCGAGATGCACTTTAAGGAGGCTTTAGAGTCTTCCTTGCCTTGGTTTGATTGTGGGTTTGCTTGTTTGTGCTTTTTTTAATGGGGAAAAAACCAATTTAAAAAAACCTGACAGATTTCCTGGGCAAAGGTCTCACTCTCCAAACCCTCAGTTGCTTTAATTGCCCTGGGTTAAATAAGGAAGCCTGGCAGAGCCAGGTGAAGGACCTGCCGCATTTCACCCCACGGCAGTTTTGGCCACGCAGAGGCACAGGGAGGGGGCAGAGAGGTGAAGTAACGTGGGATTTAGGGGTTGTGCCCTGGAGCTGACAGAGGTTCTGAGACACCCAAAAAGGTGGGGGTACCCTCCACTCCCCAAGCCTTGGCTGCTGCCCAGGGGCTGCTGTAGGCAGAGCCCCGCATGGGACCCTCTGCTCGGGGACTGTGTGTAGCCTCTTCCTTAACCTCTCCTTATTGCTTCCCCCTCCCCAACTGCCACGATTACAGCTTGTGTCATCATGTTCAGCACAGATGTTTCAGCAGCTGTACATGTTGAGCATGTTTTAAAAGAATTTTTTTCCTTTCCTCTTTTTTTCCCACCCCTTTTCTGACACATCCTACTGGCCTGGTAACAATTGCCAAGCACTGCCACGGCACAGCACGCTGGGGACCACAGGGACCTCCACCATGGGCAAAGTTCCCTGCACTCACTGGATTTCTCTGAACTCAATAACTTTCCCTGGTCTTTGGTTTTGCACAGCCTGGGTGCTGGGCTGGGTCGGTGCTCACTCTGTGAATGTGGCACTGAGTTCTTTGTTTATGTATTTGTACTTCAAGTGCAAGTGATGGCCCAGAGTGATGGCATCACTGGCACAGCATGTGGCTGGTCACCACAGGGACCACTCAGCCAGAGAGAACTTACAGAGGCGCAGGGAGCAGTTCTAGGGGGCCCCTCCACACTAGGCACCCCATCTATTCCCCGGGGTTAGCAAAGTCATGGAGATACCTGGAATGTGGTCTCCAAACAACCTGCTCAAGTTGAGAAGCAGAAACGTTCCTGGGTTGCTGTATTTCCACTTTCTTCAGAAGGTAGTTTGGAGGTTGGGGTCTCAACCAGAAGAAAACACAGAAACTAAAAAGAAGAAAAGAAAAGGAAACCCATAAAGGGCCACGAGATCTAGATGTGGCCAAAATTTTGATAGGTGAAAAGAGGGTTTAGGCTCACTGCTGTTACAGCTGTAGCAAAGAGCCTTTGACATAAGGGCTGCCAAGGCTTTCTGCCGTCCCCTCCGTGTCCAGCCACGATGGGTGAAGGCTGTGACACAAGTCCCTTTAGATAAACTACCTCTTCTGTTTAATTATTTTTTTTAAATGCTGTTTTTCTGTGTCACAAAACACAGTACTCTCTCAGCATGGCATGCTGTGATTCAACATCAGGGATTTATCCCAGAGACTCCCACAAAGCACTGGATTTATACAAAGGGGGAGGTTTCAGGGGCTGGTGCCATGACTTACCTCTGAGCCTTGATGCCAGTTCTTCATGATTTTGGTTTCCTTTCTTTTTTTTCCTTCTTGATGTGGGAGCTGGTTCTTATTTGTCTTTAATAATTAAATAAGTAGGGGAGGAAATGGAGTGGCTTCAGATGCCGGCTGGCCCCACCGCTCATTTTTCAGCTACTGGCAACAAGTGCAGCAGTCTCAGCACATGCCAGCGTGGATGGCAGAGCTGGCTGGCTCCCTGCGGCACACAGCCAAGCCCCACCAGCCCTCCTTCTCTCCCAAAACCTTCCCAATTTCACTGATTTACTGGAAGGTCATTCAGGTTTCTTTGACGACTTGGAATTAAGTATTCCCACCTGCACCTGAGCTTCACTCTGGCTTGCAAGGGAGAGGGAAAAAAAGGGTTTTGCTTGGTGTGTATGTTCTCCCAACTGAAGCCAGAGCTGGCCAGGGCTCGTATCCTGCCAGCACCTCTGTGTGGTCTCAAAACAGCATCCAAGGAGGCTTCCATAGCCTGAGCTTTGGGGGTACAGCAGTGCCCTGGTCTTGCCCTTCTCCTCTCTCCTCTGGGGAAGGAGTTGGATAAGTGATGGTGGCATCACCTCCACAGCAGCTGGAGCTTTCTTTTCACAGAATGAATTTGTGGCCATTCAGAGGGCTGCAAGGGCTTTATGTGGTAAAGGAGGGAACCAGGCTTTGCCCCTGGCCCCTCTTTCAGTCATCCCCTAGGTGCTGGAAAGGAAACGGGCATTTTTTTGAGATCAATAAAGACAAACCTGGCTTCTTGGGTTCAGCACACAGCCCTTTCACCTTTGACTGTAAAAATTTGGGGGAATTATTTCTGTTTCAGTATTAAATATAGCAGTTTCTCTCAGTATCAACGTGCACACAGAGTGTCCCAGAGCCCACTTCTGCTCCCTGTAGCGATGTCTCCTGCCATGGCCCCTGTGATCTGCAAAACTCCCAGGCATTCTCAGGAGGTGACCCAATACTGAAGCTCACTCACCAGCACTGCCAATTTAAGACTGGTTTGGTTTGGGGTTTTTCCCAGTTGTTAAATTCACTTAAAAACAAAACAAAAAGGGTTTTCCTGGTGGTGGGACAAACCCATCCTTCCCTCTTTCCTTCTGCTCACCAAATGACACCATAGCAGACACACAGTCCAATTTTAGCTTTCATTGGGAATCCAAATTAAATGACAATTTCCCATCTGCTCCAAAAAGTCAAACACAATGCTGTTTCACTACAAAGACAAAATAAAAAGCTGAACACAAGATTTTTAAACTTAAC